>NW_028250592.1:0-109323 GCF_964263255.1 Lissotriton vulgaris | reverse complement strand
AAAGCCATTTGATTGATATATATATATATATATATATATATATATATATATATATATATATATATATATATATATATATATATATATATATATACATACATACATATATATATATATATATATATATATATATATATATATATATATATATATATATATATATATATATATATATATATATATATATATATATATATATATATATATATATATATATATATATATATATATTACGTATCCCGCTTTACAATTTGCGCTGCAATGATTTCGCCAGCCAGCAAAAGGAAACTCGGACGCGGACCAGGTAGGCTTCTGTTTCCTTTATTTACAGAGGTGCAGTCAAAGACGTTTCGGCTCAACGGAGCCTTGTTCACATGACAACGTTTTGATCATTGGACAGCCCTTTTAAAGTGCTAGTGATGATAAATAATATGTTTCACCTGTGAATTACCTTAGTATGGACATGGAAGAAATACTTTCCGCTATTGAGTGATAGCTTTAGTTCACATACAGAACGCATTCAATATTGGTATAATACCAAAACCAGAACCCACATCATGAATATATACAACTGGATACTGATAAAAATAAATTGATCATGGCAACAACAAATAACTGTAAAATACATGTTAAAATCACAAGTCTGTATACGATTAAAAAACATGAGGATATACGGGAAATGAATAGAATAAAGTGCAAGTGCATGACTATATATTGCAAATAGCTCTTTAAAATATGTGCAAATATCGCAAATGTGCAATTAGAAGCAAAGAACCTGTGCAAAATATGCCAATCTTTTCCCTTCCAGGGCTTAGTATTGTTACTAAAACCCAAACCTCACGTCTTTTCAGTAAACAACTGTTATAACGTACTTTGTGTCTGCCAGTCCAGCCGTGTGGGTTCGCGGTCTGTCATTATCTAATCAAGTCTAAAATATGCGATTCTTGTCAAGTTCCTTTCCTAGTTATTAAGTTATTTCATGAAAGCATTAAGACCTAAGGTACATACTATCGTTAAAAAATAGTGATAACCTTAACCAAAATAATACAATTAAACAATGTTGATAAGTGCATAGTGACTATAAAAAATCATTGTTGATGGCTTATCTGTAAGCAGCAGCTAAGATCGGTCAAATTTCAGTATTCTTTAATCTGTCGCAGCCAATTCATGGTACCTGCACGAGTTCCACCCAGCCGGGTTGCCCTCCAGTACAGATATCATGAAGAGGAGACATAAATTAGTGATGGGTCAGGGCAGGCAGGTGTAAAGATCTTCCGTGATGTTGAGGCCTGTCGGGGTCTTGGTATTGAGTAATAAGATGTACTTGGTTTCAAGTCTCCTTAATTTAGCTTCCCTGTCACCTCCCCTTCTGCTGTTGATAATTGCGTCAATCACCCAATACCTAAGACTAGTGTTGTCGCTCTGGTGACTTTCCCTAAAGTGGCGAGCCACCGGGTAAGTGTTGTCACCGTTACTGATAGCCCGAAGGTGCTGGAGGATTCTCTTGTGGACAGCAAGTTTGGTGCTGCCCACATATTTCTTTTCACAGGGGCACTGCAAAACGTATACCGCGTATTCCGTTTTGCATGTTAACACTTGGTTTATTGGATGCTGTGTGTCAGTGAAACCATCTTTGTAATTCTTGGTGTTAATTCCATGTTGGCAGGCTTTACAAGTTTTACACTTGTAAAAACCATTGTTTTCCTGCCACCATGAAGACTTCACATAGGGCTCAGAGTTGGTTATCATAATGTGATCACGCATCGATGGTGCTTTACTGAAAGTAAGTGATACTCTCTTAGGGAGGTCTTTACCTATAATGTTGTCCCTTGTGACAATAGGCCAGTGCTTGTCACATATTTTGCGAATTTGTTTGTGTTGTTTGTTAAAACCTGTTATTATTCTGAAACAATTCGCCTCTGGATTTGTCTCCTCCTGTGTGTTTTGCACTTGTGTCACCTGACGTTCGGATTTTTTGACTAAGAGCTCCTCTCTGGATAACACCATGGATTTTTGTATTGCACTCTTTATTACTCGGGCCGAGTAACCCCTTTCAAGAAAGCGAGATTCGCTTTCCTTTTGAGCCCTCTCTAAATCCCCGGTATTGCTGCAGATTCGCCTTAGGCGCAGCATTTCCCCATATGGGATACTAGAGATCAAGTGTGCTGGGTGCGAGCTGGCAGCATGCAAAATGCTGTTGCCAGCTGTAGCCTTGCGGTGCAATCTGGATTCTAGTTTGTGGCCATTAACATAGAGTTCCGTGTCAAAAAATGTGACCGTCTCCTGGCTGAGCGTTGCAGTAAATTTCAAGTTAAGATCATTGTTGTTGATCTGATCAATGAACTTTAATGCTCCTTCGTGGCTCCCTCTCCACACGACCAGCAGGTCGTCAATGAAGCGGAACCACGCCACCAGGTTATTCCGTATGCAATGCTGGTATTGCAGGCCAAGGACCAACTCCTCCCAAGCTCCCATGTGGAGACATGCAAAGCTTGGGGAGAAGCTGGCCCCCATGGCTACTCCCTGTAGTTGGCGGTATGCTTGCTGATTGAACAAAAAAATATTGTTGACCAAACAGAATTCCAACATATCTAGGAGCATGATGTTATGTTCTTCAAATTCCTGACCCCTTCTTGATAAATAATAGCGAACAGCATTAATACCATCCCGATGTGCTATGCTCGTGTACAGTGCCGTAACATCAAGGGCTATCAGCCAATCTCCCACAGATAGTTCAATGTCCTGAATTTTGGTCAGGAAGTCCCCTGTATCTTGTACATAGGAGCCCAAATGTTGTACATAGCCTTGGAGATAGTAGTCGATATACACAGATGTATGCTCCAAAAGGCTACCTCTGGCAGATATTATGGGTCTACCCGGTGGGTTCAGAGGGTCCTTGTGCACTTTTGGAATAAAGTACAAAATTGGAGTTATAGGGTTATCGACCTTTAGATATTTGTACTCTGCTTCCGAAATCAATTTGGAAGATCTCCATTTCGCTAATTTGTGGTGATATTCATCCTTGATGTTGGTCAAGACACGTGCATGGATGCGCTCATAACATGTCCGATCATTCAATTGCATGTAAGCTTCCGTGTCATAATTGGCTTTGGTCATCAGAACCACGTTGCCTCCCTTGTCACTCATTCTCACTATGAGATCTTTTTCCTTTCTTAGCTTGTTAGTGAGGGCGGAGTACTGCAGTGATCGGCTATCAAAATGTTTTTTGGACTTGCCCACATTAATTTGTAGATCTTTCAGATCAGATACCACATTCTCGTGAAAAATGTCAAGATTATCTCGTGGGAGAATGGGGCAAAATGTGGATGGAGGCCTGAATTTGGTCTTTAATGAGGTCCTGTTCCCCCATTGATCTATTTTATTTGTTCCATCCTCCATATCGTCATAGCCACGACCATCTGTCTCCCATAGTTCTGATATAATCCTCGTTCCTTGGGAAGCATTAGAGTCTTCGTCGCTATTAATCATTTGGCTTTCTCCAGAGTTCTTTTTCTGTGCATAGAATTTCTTGAGTTTCAGTTTTCTTACTGCCTTGTAGATATCGCATCTTGTTTTTGCATAATCAAAATTTCGAGGTGTTGCAAAAGTAAGACCCAATTTGAGGATATTTTCCTCCTGAGCTGTTAGTTTCAAGGAGGTCAAGTTGATGATGGTATATATATATATATATATATCTCAGAAACACTCCAAACTTCAGCATGCAAGTAAGGCACTGACTCCGTGAAATTGTTGATTTCAAATAAGTTTTATTCACTCATTTAGGCTGATATATATATATATATATATATATATATATATATATATATATATATATATATATATATATATATATATATATATATATATATATATATATATATATATATATATATATATATATATATATATATATATATATGTGTGTATATATATGTATATATATGTATATATACATACATATATATACATATATATACATATATATATATATATATATATATATATATATATATATATATATATCAGCCTAAATGAGTGAAAAAGATCACTGTAAAAGATGAAATTCCACTTTGTAAAAAACCAAAGTATGTACATATATGAGATTGTGTTAATGTCATGTAGTTTTTATTATGCACTTTATGCACTTTATACTCTTTGCCATTTGAAAAGCAATAGAAATGTATGTGGAGATGTACACTCTAATATGGCCTCCTCCTTTTGCATGTATTGTCCGTCCTTGATGTTGATGTAAACATTAGGAGCAGGCGAGCTTTAAAATGGCTCTGAAACACAAACTGACACTGACGAAGCTTTTTACAGCGAAACGCGTCTGTCTGGGGTGAGGGGAGTTTGCAAATAAAAATTCTATATACCGGAATTCCGGAGTGCTTGCCGTTTCTCTGACGATAGAAAGTCAGACTCTGTTCCAATATATATATATATATATATATATATATATATATATATATATATATATATATATATATATATATATATATATATATAAATAAATATATATATATATATATATATATATATATATATATATTTATATATATATATATATATATATATATATATATATATCCGAATTGGTCCCACTCCGCGAAGAACAGGAGAAAGGCCACTCAGGGGGTAACTTTGGAAGAAATTTATTCAGTTGCAGCTGCGCATAATGCATTTGCGGAATTCCGGAGTGCTTGCCGTTTCTCTGACGATAGAAAGTCAGACTCTGTTCCAATATATATATATATATATATATATATATATATATATATATATATATATATATATATATATATATATATATATATATATATATATATATATATATATATATATATATATATATATATATATATATATATATATATATATATATATATATATATATATATATATATATATATATATATATATATATATATATATCCGAATTGGTCCCACTCCGCGAAGAACAGGAGAAAGGCCACTCAGGGGGTAACTTTGGAAGAAATGTATTCAGTTGCAGCTGCGCATAATGCATTTCGGCTCCATTGCCTTCGTCAGATGCTGCTGCCTGCGCAAAGAGTGACTCCACCCTCACCTTTCAATAGTTCAGGAACACTGCCATAGGCGGAAATCCGCTGACCCAAGGTCACATGGTGTAACTCGGCTGCTGTTCTCTCACAACTACAGCTCCCAGAGTACTGTTCAACTGGGTAAGTGTTGTAGGCAGTTCGTTTAATCAAACAATCCTCATATTGATTTGGAGGCTTTGAATTCCGGAAAGGTGCAGAGTGTAATGAGGAGTTTTTGCGTCAGATGAAGGGTCATCTTCCTCCGGTCCCCTTCGACGTTGCAACCTCGGGTGTGTGTGCGCCTGCTGAAACTCGAGGCAGTGACATAGTGAGTCCGTCTCCTTGCTGGTTGCAAGCTGCTTCACGCAGTCATTTCAGATATCTGGCGTGCACCTCGGGGTGAGCTGGAAATAATTCAATCCCTTGAACACGTGTGGCGCTGCAAGCAGCGAGAGTCAGTAAAATTTTAGCCTCTTGTAGCAACGGGACCTCTCACGAGCCTCTGACTGGCCCGTACAATATCCGAATTGGTCCCACTCCGCGAAGAACAGGAGAAAGGCCACTCAGGGGGTAACTTTGGAAGAAATTTATTCAGTTGCAGCTGCGCATAATGCATTTCGGCTCCATTGCCTTCGTCAGATGCTGCTGCCTGCGCAAAGAGTGACTCCACCCTCACCTTTCAATAGTTCAGGAACACTGCCATAGGCGGAAATCCGCTGACCCAAGGTCACATGGTGTAACTCGGCTGCTGTTCTCTCACAACTACAGCTCCCAGAGTACTGTTCAACTGGGTAAGTGTTGTAGGCAGTTCATTTAATCAAACAATCCTCATATTGATTTGGAGGCTTTGAATTCCGGAAAGGTGCAGAGTGTAATGAGGAGTTTTTGCGTCAGATGAAGGGTCATCTTCCTCCGGTCCCCTTCGACGTTGCAACCTCGGGTGTGTGTGCGCCTGCTGAAACTCGAGGCTATATATATATCAGCTCCACTCGCACCAGCCTGTCGCACTCAAAGGCGGGTGCCTGCCAGTCGGGGGTACACCCGACAACAATGTCCGCTCCAACAATCCCTCCCCGCAATCCTCGGGAAACAGGAGGCAGCACTCATATATATATAGTTTAAAATTCAAATACCAACACCATGGGTTTTCTGCCACTTAAATCTTTTGAAAAACCTGAATTCTAGGGCTATAACCAATTAATTTGAAATATATCTTTCTTCAGCTTCTGTCCAGTGCAGTTGTAACTAACATCCCATATTGCTTTGACTTCATGATGATTGCATATATTCTGACACCTACTATCTCCCTTTATAACTTGCAAGGCACTGAATTATATGCTTCAATTAGGGATCAGCAGTTGAATGTGGTATGAGTGTAGACATTGCCAGAAGGAAAGAGCAGACTCTCTCATACTTCTGGACGTAGTATCCCTCTAAACTACAGCTGATGTTTAAATACCTGACAGACCAAATTCTGTACACAACTAAACAGGCGTACACAGGTACATTCAGCAAACACACACCTACAGTCGGGTATCACTATTTTTCAAATATCACTCAAATCCTGACACACCACTCTACCACACAATCACCCAGAAAAGTTCTGATATTTCACCAGATACCCAACAATGCTCTCTGCAGAACACCCTCACAGTCACATTATAGCCCTATCTTCTTTTTCTGATCAGATCAGACATACCCTGTGTTCCCCTAGTGCATAGTAAGACACCAAAGCTAAATAGTTGCAAATGTCATGCCATCCCAAAAGCACAACTCCCACACCACACCAATATACATTTTAGAAACTTTAAGATATGATTAGCTACAACATATCAAACCATCAAAACACCACATCATTGCTATTGACATGGCTGGCAAACTGCCTAGAAAAGTAATCTGCTTAATCAGGCAATGGACAACAGACTAGCTCCAACCAAGAACTGCTCGCCAGATGCAAGCCAGAGAGTATTAAACACCATCATTAGGAGAAGAATATGAAGATGGATAGGACACTACATCAAAAGAGTACAAGACTCCATCACAAGAACAGCTTTCCACAGGATCTTAGAAGTCAAACCCAAAAGAGACAGGCCAAAGATCAGCTGGAGGCGAGCTCTGGCAATAAAAACAAAGGCCCAAACCACAGCTAGGGCACAGTATAGAAACTTTCTCAAGACAAACAGACGTGGAATTCATTGCTTCATTGCTGCCCTACATGCCATCCTACATTTTGGGCAATAGTAGTAGTAGTAGTACAACAACAGACGACTAACCTCAGCGAAAAACAGTAAAGCCCTTAAAGATACTAAGACATACGCATAATAAACTGCAAATATTTTTAACAGGATCAAAATCATTTTACTAGCACATTATCCCACAGAAACCAATAGTAAGCTACACATTAACCAAATATCTAGGGAATATATTCAACCAGGAAACCATACACAATTAAATGGTGGAAATCCCAGAACTTTACGAAAAGGGAGCTCAGATTCAGAAAGCGCTATAGTGCCATATTAACAGTAGAAGTCGCTACTCAAATGCTCATGACATAACAGTAGACATATTAGCAATGTGTGGGTTTCTAGCTTCAAATGAATATGTAATTTAGCACTTTTGTTTCATGAAGTTAAGATAAAGTGTTTGATTTACATGGGAATAGTTTCGATTCGGTTAAGACTGGATAATCATAGTGTCTTTAATCAACAGCCTTCTGCATCACTTTAAAGGAGTACAAATGTGTTTGTACTTAGCAATGTTTTGAAAAACAAGCAATGGCAAGTTGTTCTCAAACCTAAAACGTTGTATTTCATTATAGCAGTTGAAGGTGAAGCCAGCAAATACAAAATTAAAAACAAAAATGGGGAACAACTTTACTTTGCAATACAACAAAATGGCTTCAACGTTACTGATAATGCGGGCAAAGATGTGATGAAACTTCATATTAAAAAGGGATGTTTCTGCTTTTGCATTCCTTGTTCTCTAAATAAGGTAAGTATTGCATGTAAGTTTAATAGAAACAGTTGTGTAAAAGATAAGACTATAATCACATTTACGCATGTTTTATTTGGCGGGTTATACTCCACTTGACTGTTACGAAGTGCTTTTTTATAAGAGATGTTACAAATTCTAGAAATAAACACCAGATCACAGTCGTTGGCCTTGCCAGTTGTATGAATATGCTTTGTAAACGATAATACAATACATACAACCCTTAGTGCTGAGACTGTAAATTGATCCTAACTGCATTTGTGCACTTATACTGTTACATTGTGTAATAAGAGAAGACGTATTGGCTGTAAGAAGCATAAACTTTTCAATTGCAGGGGGACATGACCATTCAAATATCTTCGTTAACTTTCTCAATAGTGTGCATGAGCCACGTTACAATAGATGTGCCTGAGATCAGAGGAATAAATCACTCCTAAGGGACACCAAATCACCTCTTCACCTCACCCCCAAGCAAGCTCCTCCCCCACATTGGTGCAATTGTTCACACCGGTGCAATTGTTCACAAATCTGATCTTGGCGACTCCATTCAACATGATGCATGGAATGTATGAACCCCAGAACAAGGGCGCATAGAACAGGAAGTAGAGGTGTAACAACTTCCTGGCATGAGAGGAAGAACAGGTTAAAAGTTTACTGTTACAGATACTCTTACCTGCCAACCTTTCATAGTTATAGTGGTTCCGGCTCATGTTCATTTGGCACCAAGCATCTTTTCTCTCAATTGATTATTATTGCTATTATTCGTTTCCATTCCAGTCTTGTCCTGCTACATCTATGACAAACTCATAGGATCTCTTGTGGGTTTCTCCTGTGTTTTAATTCCGTCCAATTCTGGACGAGTGGCTGCTTAGCATATCTATCTATCTATCTATCTATCTATCTATCTATCTATCTATCTATCTATCTATCTATCTATCTATCTATCTATCTATCTATCTATCTATCTATCTATCTATCTCTTCATTTCACTTACTCACTGAATTTCCTCGCCCTGGCGGCAGCAGTGTGTGTTTGGACATTAGCTTTCAAATTAATGTCAAAAGACCGCTACTTCCTTCGGCTCATAGAAAGTGTACATGCACTACAAAAAAATGCTTGTACCGAAGTTTTAATGTAAATATCTAAAAAACTACAAGGTTTGGCATAATGTTCACAATGCATTTCGGCCCACCCACGATCTTGGTCTTGGTGACTTGTTCGCGAATCGCTTTGGGGCGTTGTTCCGATCCTTGCATATATATATATTCCCTTCTGTAGGTAGCCAGTAGGTAGGTTAGGAACTAGTTTTCATAGGAAAAGTTTTCTTTGTTTTGCTAATAAGTTTAGCCCTGTTTGATGAATCTTCACAAAGCGTTCAAAACTAGTACTCACCTGGGATCAAATTTGAAAGAGAGGTACCCCTTGTTTCAGAAATAGCCCTTGTTGTGATTTGGTGTAAATCTGTTCAGCAGGTTTAGAAAAGCATATTTGAAATATCTAGGGACATGGAAGCTCTGAGAAACCAACCGATCTCTTGCAGAGATCTGATTATCTGTCAACACTCCAACCAAGATGTGTTGGCAGTAATTTTGGGACCGGAACTCAGCCAAGTCCCCCCCCCCAAAAAAAGAGATGGTGGCATGGTTGGAACACTCTGAGCCCATAGGCCTAGTGCTGGGTGCCCCCAGAGACCCCCACAAGGCCCAAAACGCATTTTATTTTTAAATATTTGCAACAAAAATCGCAAAGATTCACTGATTCATACTATCCTTTTTTTTAAACTGCAGTCTCCTGCACTAGTTTGTATTAGTATTAGAGCCTCTGGGTGGGCCAGGTCCCGGGGCTCATTTGTATGTATAATATGTGGAGAGGGCGCACACAGCCCCACTCCCCATGGCCATTCTTGGCACCAGGGCTGCCACCTCCCTGAGGCAGGCTGATTGGTTTTTTTTCACTGGAGGAGGCCGCAGGGACCATCACCTCCCCAGGGCTTTATTAATAAATAGGAGGGGAGCCTTGTGGATCCTCCTCCACTGCCCTTAAAGACCCTGGGGTCCACCCCCTCCCAAGGCCACAAATATAATTTAAAGTGGGAGAGGCACCTCCCCAGGGAAGGCTATAGAAGAACAAAGGATGGGGGGCATAGGGCCCCAGTGCTGGAGCCTATATTGTCCCTGTGGACTGCCACGTTCCTGGGCCGATTCCATATGTCCCTGGGTGCCCAGCTCCAGGACACAGCTGTTTTTCTCTTGCTTGACAGGACCTTTGACAGCTCCTGCCAAGTGAGAGCAAACAATAAGTCCACTCCCAGTGGGCGGGAGCAGGAAACTTCATCAGCTCGCTCGGAGTGAACTTTTCATCTTTTTTCCTACCTACTGTCAAGCGGGCTGGAAAAAGGATGAAACAATCACACCCACATGCAGGGAGCAACATTGTCTGCTGCCCCCTATATATGGAACCAATGCTGGTTCCCGCTGGAGGTGGCGAGCTGGCAGGGACCATGGGGGTCATTGAGGCTACCCCACAGTCCCCAACAGTGCACACTGGGTGCCCTGTGTGGGCTCCAGGGTATCCAGCACAAAGATGCCGGGCACTGGGTCAAAATTTCTTGTTGTGTCCTGGTGAGAGCAGAGTCCATGTTTCTCCATTTACATTACTATGAGTATGCAAATGTACAAATCATCTGGTAGCTCTGCCTGTTTGGCCCCACCTTGTACACCTTAATACTATGCACAGGTCTTCCCGCCTTTTACCAGGATGACGGACAGCCTACCAAAAGCCCCTCTGCACGTTTCCTGATGATTTTAGTGATGCCTTCATGATGCCAAAGAATATGAGGACATCCCCACCAAACAAAGAAGCACTTACGTCATATAATTAAGAGGAAGGACACTTGTTTGCTGGAGATTTCCCTCTTTGTAGTCTTGCTGTCTTCTCCATAGGAGTATTCATGTTATCACAGATTTCTGGATGCAGAGGAGCAATCACATTGCCATAATGCAGACACGGTCACTGTAGACTTTTTCTCTTTTTATTTATTTTTTTTAAAATATTTTTATTGGTAATTTTTTTCCCCTCATTTTATTTCCCCCCCCTCCCCCCTAGATTTACATGGACAAGGCACAGTAAGATTCATAAGGCAACCACATAAACAAAGGAAAAGGGAAAAAATATTACAATATACATATTACATACAGATCCTATCATATTATATACACATACAAAGTCATATATGTTAGCTTTCAATAATACATATATTCTTCACATTACCTTATTCAGTTCCAAACTTCCACTGAATCAGGGGGCCCCAAATTTGCATACCCAACTTTTTACCCTTTCTCCCTTTCCTAG
The DNA here is from genome assembly GCF_964263255.1 of Lissotriton vulgaris. Lineage (NCBI taxonomy): Eukaryota > Metazoa > Chordata > Amphibia > Caudata > Salamandridae > Lissotriton > Lissotriton vulgaris. Next base: position 97,921 of record NW_028250592.1, on the reverse strand, counting down.
AATAAATAGCTGTTTCCAATTTTTGTATTGATAGGGTTTTACCAAGCCATTGATGATACGTGGGAGGATTTGGATCTAACCAAGTTGAGGCCACTAGCAATCTAAAAATCGCCATTGCTACAAACAGAAAGTATTTACAATTTATTTGCCCGTTGGGGGAAACTCCCAGCAAAATGGTTGCTGAATCTAACTCTATTGTTATGTCTAAGGCACTCCGGAAAAAATTCCCAATATCATGTTTTATCTTATCTAAATGTGGACAGGTAGAAAAAATATGTAACAAATTAGCCTCCATACTGCCACATCTAAAACACGTAGTGCCCAAAAGGCCCCCCCATTGAGCAATTTTCCATGGCGTGTAATACAAATGATACAGAGTCTTGTAGTGCTGGGCCTGGAGGGACGATGAGCATAATAGTTTACTTCCCATCTCAAGTGATTCAGAGAAAACATCTCTTTCTCTAGCTATATCTAAATCTAAAGACCATTTAACTATCCATTTCTCAAGATCGTCCTTTTTTAACTTTGTCATTTCTGAATAAAATCTCTTTATAGTGCAATCATGACCTTTTTGTATAAGATCCATCATTATACTCCTCCCAAAACCTAAAGCTCCCCCTTTTTTATTTAGTATGCAACTCCTTATTTGAAGATATTTAAAAAAGTGATTTGTATTTAACATATACTTATTTTTCAGATCTATAAATTGTAGCATACCATTATCATCCAACATATCACCAATCATAGCTATACCTCGGCTTTCCCATTCTTGATATACCATTCCTGAGAACACTGCCCTAGGTAGTGAAGGGTTATTTTTAAATCTAGTATATGCGTTGTATTTCCCTATTCCAACCTTTTTGGAAAATCCTTTCCATAAATTATAGGCCGCCATAATTATCTTAAAACGTGTTCTTTTAAAGTAACTTCCATCAGTAAATCTCAAAAAAATATTTTCAGCATTTGTACCCAAAACTAAACCATATATAGCAAGCGAACCTGTCTTGTCCCATCCATCCTTCTCAGCCCCCCAATTAATCCCACCATTCCTTGCAATGCTGCAGCCCAATAATATACCTTTAGATCCGGCAATGACCACCCCCCTTTCTCCCTGGGAAGCGACATATACCTCAATGCCCTCCGAGTTTTACCTCTTGCCCAGATAAACCGATTAATTATGAGTTCGCAAGTTTTAAACCACTTATTTTCAATTAGAAGTGGTATTGCCCTAAAGAGATATAGTAGTTTTGGTAAAATCAACATTTTAATAATATTGACTCGTCCAACTAATGACAAATGTAGATTCTCATAACGATCCAGATCTTTTCTTGCTTTTTCAATTACTGGGGCAATATTATTCTCCACCAAACTATCTAAATTAATTTTAATTTCCAAATACTTCCCTGCCGGTACTACTCTTCTATCATCACAGGGTGTCAGCGAATTTTTAATAATCTGAGTTTTTGACGCGTTCAATGAGTACCCTGAGACTTGACCAAATCTTAAGGCCTCGGCCTCTACAAATGTAGTTGCTTCCGTAGGGCAAGGTGTTATCACCGCAACGTCATCAGCATAGGCTAATATCTTACATGGCCCAAGAGCTGTACTGAATGGGGTAATCTCTGGTGCTGATTCTATCTTACGTATTAATGGATCCATATACATGGCGAATAACAGGGGAGAGCATGGACAGCCCTGGCGAGTTCCTCTCTTAATTTTAAATTGACCTGTGATACCCCCGTTTATCCTTAATGCCGCAACCGGGTCCTTATATAAAGTCTGGATTGCTTTCAAATAACCTCCCCTAATCCCAACTCTAACTAAGATCTGCCACAAATAGTGCCAGGAGACCCGATCGAATGCCTTTTCCACGTCCAAAAGCATTACTGCCATCGGGTCTCCTGCTACCTCCGCCGCATCAAATAGAGTTATCACTTTTCTAATATGGTGAGTTGTCCCTCTACCGGGAATAAAACCATGTTGATTATCACTAACCAGGGTACTTATTATTCTAGCAAATCTTACAGCCAGTGCCTTTGAATAGATTTTGGTGTCATTATTCATCAATGTTATTGGGCGATACGACCCTGGTTCACTCGGAGATTTCTCTTTTTTTAAAATTAGCACTATATCTGCCCCGCTCCAGGATTTGGGAACGGACACCCCACTCTGTGCAGCTTGAAATGTTTGAGGTAAATCACGACCTAAACATCCCCAGAAAGTTTTATAAAACTCAATCGGTAGCTGATCAGGTCCAGCAGCCTTACCCGAGGGTAGAGCAGTCATAGCTTCTTTAATCTCTATATCATCCAACACAGTCTCTAATTCATCTGCATCTTCAGGAGGGATAGTTTTAACCTCAATATTCTGGAGATATTCATTTGTTCTTTCAATACTGCTGGGATTTTTCTCATCATATAAAGACTGATAAAACTTCCTAAATACCTCCCGAATTTCTTCTGGGTCTGACTGCAGTTGTCCCTTTTCATCCTTTATTTCCTTAATCATCCCTACCGCCGCTATCTGCCTGGTCCGTATAGCGAGTACCCGACCTACTTTCTCACTAAACTCATAACATCTCTCCCTTCTGACTGTATATTGCTTTGCTGCTCTACTAGCAAGTTCTTCCTCTGCTTCACTTTTCACTTTCAATAGATCTATTACAGATTGTTCAGTCGGCTCTCCCCTTATTACACATTTGATAAGTTGTTCTTCTGCCTCCAGTACTTTTTCCTCTCTCTCCCTATATCGCAATCGTTCTGTTTTCCTCTTAAAAGCACTATAGCTACCTGTTTCACCACGTGCTCCTGCCTTAAAGGCATCCCATACTATGCCAACTGCTGCGCTTCCTCTATTATGTTCAAAGAATTCATTGATCCATTTAGACATATGTTTTATGTAGTCATCATCTAAAAGCAGTCCCCTTTCAAATGTCCACTCCCTCCTTGTTGTTGTTCTCCCACTCTACTTTATCGTTAGAATTAGGGGGTTGTGGTCGCTGAGTATCCGGGGGAGTCTATCAATTTCTGCTATGCTAATTAAATCATTGGATACCAAGAAGTTATCCAGCCTAACACATATCTGGTGCGGTGCAGAATAATATGTATAGCCCAATTGCTCTGGTCTAATTGACCCCCAGACATCTCGCAGTGTGTTGTTTTCTAGAAGGTCAATAAGGGCCTTATAAACCTTTTTCTTCCTACCATTATACTGCCTTATTGTGCCCGATCCCAGACCTTCCGCTCCGTTAATATTTAAGTCTCCTCCTATAATGACTCGAGGGGCCCAATCTGCCAACTCAGAATCCAGAAACTGTAAAATTTCCGGATCATCCTGGGTAGAACCGTACACTGCAACCAATGTTGTCCACACCCCTCCTAATAGGACCTCGACCATAGCCCATCTGCCCCAATTATCTCCTAACTTTCTTCTTATTACTACACTTTTACCCCTCGATAAAATGGCTACCCCTCTTTGTTTTACTCCTTGTTTAGAACTAACTATTAAGTGAAACCCCAACTGATTGAGACATATCTCCTGGGTACTCATTACATGTGTCTCTTGAAGAAACACAAAATCTACATTCATTTGTCGTAACCGAATTCCTATCTTCTGCCTTTTCTGTGCATCATTTAGGCCGCATACATTCCATGTCACTAATCTAATAGACATTTTTCGGTTTTTTTTCCTATTCCCTTCCCCCACTATCTGCTTGCTTTTATTTAACATTCTGAAAAATGTATACATTACTAAGTCTAGCACACTGACTGAATAGGCTTCCCTATTAATTTCCATGTTATCTTCAATATCTTCAATATCACTAATCATGTCATACAATTGATACAAATTACTTTTATCAAATCCTGTTAAGCTTCTTGTCCCTTTGTGCCCTGTCCATTTCCCTGCCCACCCCCACCCCAGACTGCCCACCCTCAGTCTCCCACCCCCCCTACAGGCAAATAGGTCCAAAGGACCTATGTCTGGCCGACTTTTGCCTCCTGGATGCCGAACCCATCAACCCCCCTGACTTTCCCTTTCAGCTTCTTGTGCTCAGTATATGCCCTCCATATTCCACCATATTCCACCCTTATTTTGTGCTCAACCTCTACCACTATTCTTATTATGCTAATACCAATCTTTAACTATTGAAGCAGCACATCTACAAAACAGAAACCATCGCAAAAAGGAAAATGAGAAATATATATATATATATATTTTTTTCATAAACCTTAGAGAAGCATTTTCAGCTCTTATTTTAGATAAGCCCTCGTATGTAACTTTTCATCCCCAAGTAATAATATATACAGTCTCTCTTTTCCATTTTATATTTATCTTCGTTTCTTTTGAGGAATGTCCCTAAGGGCTACTGTATGATCATCATTTTCAACATTCTCCTTGTGTCTTGTTTTTCGTTGGTCCCTATTTTGATGCAAGTAAAGTTCCCATTTAATCCAATCTTCAAGCGAGCAGGGAACAAGAGGTAAGCCTCACAGCCTATGTTCTGAAAGGGAGTAATGAGCTGCCTCATTCTCCACCTTCTTTCCACAGTGGTGTGGCAAAAATCAGGGCGTGCGAAAAACTCTACATCATTGTATTTACATTTAGCTTGGGGCTTTGCCTTGTTATTTATCTCTTCCCGCAATAGGAAGTTCCCAACATACAAAAGTATTGCGCGAGGTTTACCCTGCGTTGCCTTCCGGATCAGAGGAAAACGATGCGCCCTTTGTATCTCATGGTCCAAATCCCATGTAGACAGCTCTGGAAGGGCACCCTTTAATAACTCAACAACATACCCCCGAACATCACTTCCCTCTTTCCCTTCCTGTATTCCAATCAGGCGTATATTGTTGCGTCTTTGTCTGTTCTCAAATTCCTCTAGTTTCCATAACATGTCAGCTGTTGTCTTATCTTGTTCTTTCCTGGCATCCTGCACTTTAACCATATCATCTTCCAATTTCCCCGTTCTAGTCTCCACTTCGGAGACTCTCCCAGCCATCTCCTCATACAGTTTGCTGACCTTGTGCAGGGAAGATTGCATTTTCCTGTTCGCATGTTTAGCCCTTCGCTTTGCCTTTTGGCTCTCAATACGAGCCTCACTCTGCATTTGTTTTAAAGTTGTAAATAGAACTTCAAAATTGGATGCACCTCCATCTGCCCCCCGGGATGTAGAATCCAGAAGACCTATTTCACCATTTACAAACTCATCCGTAGGCATTACAGAATTCTCCGCCACGTTATCCCTGTTTAGTTTTTTTACCACTGTTTTCGTGTTACCTCTGCACTCCTTTCACAGTCTCTTTTGTCTGGATTTGCCATTCCGTTTACTTGACTTCTTTTCTTTTTTACTCTTAGTTTTAACTTTCTCCACAGTTTTAATACTGCCCAAAATATTTGTCTTAAATCATGTAGAGGCATTCTTTTGAACTGTTTCTTGGGCTGATTCCATAGGTTCTGTATCCAAAGGTTCTGTATCACTATTAATAGAGATTGAGGTGGTTTCGGAGTCAGTCCCTGATTCAGTCTCTTTACTTTCCGTATCAGTATTCACTGTTTCATCACCTGAACTTTCTGCTTCCGATTCTGTGTCTGTCATTGATCCCAGACTTCCATTCACGCTTTCCTCGTCATCTGCCTCATCATTACCAGTGAAAAAAACCTCATCAGTGGGAGAGGCAGGGTGTACATCAGGTAATTTGCATGTGCTTAAACCCATCTTATCATTTAGGTCTGAATTAATACCTTCCTCAATCCTTGACTCCATTTCAGTTAAATTGATTGCACCCTCAAAGTTACTTTTTTCCAAGACATTATCCTCCACCAGGCTTTGACATGCGCCTGTTCCTTTAATTCCAGATACACCTGGAGCTGGATGAATTATAGCCTTCTCCTTTAAGAGCTTAGGACCGCCCTCTTCTGCCGCTGTAGAAAGGCCTTCAGTTCCTACTGATTCTGTAACTTCAGTTTGAGGCTGTGCCTCCAGAGTGCAGGTATCGTCCCCATCCGCTCCCGTCTGCTTGAGCGGCCCCCTCTCTGGGCCAGGTTGCATCATCCTACACAGGCTCGCCAACGTGGGGATTTCCGCTCCTCGTGGCGGATCCATTTGCAGAGTTATTTAAGTAGTCGGCGCTAATACCGCTGCAGGCAAAAACGTCTCAACTATAGTCATTTGACGGAGTGCAGTCTCCTTTCCTGATGTCTCTCCGGCGGTGAGTTTTGCCTCCTCCTTTCTCCTCGCAGTAATAGATGGCGGTGCAGTCAACTTCTTCTTTTTCTCTCCTTCTTCCTTTTCCCGTTTTTTTTTCAGTTTATTTTCCTTTGCTGCCTCGCGCCTTTGCTGTGCTTTAGAGCGCGCTTTCCCTCGTAGATTTAACGCTGGAGCACCAAGGTTGTCCATATCCTCTTCTGCCTCATAATCGTTGTCCCAGTCGTCTCGCACTCGAGTTTTCTTCGAGTAAAGTGCAAGCTTTGGAGCCATAGATTTTGGAGCAGCTTTCCAGTAATGATTCCCAAATAAAGGCGGACGAGCTATCAGAAATGAACAATGTTTATGCAAATATTTATGCAAAGCCCCCTTTTTCTCTTGAGGAAAGTCACTTATCAGGAAGAGCAAACCAGTGAGCTCTCTCAACATCACCTTTTATCAATAAGTTGCACTTCCCGTTTGATTCACTAAAGCAGACTCTGTCTCTCGTCTCTGACCAGCTCTCCACCTATGTTACCGATCACCGAATCAGATGTGCATTTCTCTTCCAACAGAGGGCCAAATTTCACGGCAGATTAGCTTAGCGTATGCACCACAGTAGCAGTAGATCTATAGATCTGTGGCACAATGAGCACGTAGTTCACCACATTTTCGATCAGGAGGGTGTCAGGACACGACCTTCCACTACGGCGTCCCGACGGCCATCTTGCCTCCCTCCAAAAACGTAGACTTTTTCTCATGGTCCATATTGCAGCTGTAGTGTAGAATATGTACTACACATTTACCCAACAAGGTAGCACTTACTAATCGTCCAGTAGAAAGAACTCCAGTTGGGTAGACATTTTGTACAAAACTGTAGACTCTTGTTGTATAAAGCAGCTGGTGATGTTCTGTTCTAACCCAGTCACTCACACAGCTGCTGACATATCCACACAGAAACTCACACACCAGTTCAGCTACTCTCACATATACTCACAGAGCCACAAAGCAACTGACACATGCACTCGCAACAGCATAACCATACAGTGACTTAGACACCCATAATACCAGTCACACAACCACTCACAGATCCTAACAGTCACTCACATACCCACTCAGACACCGACATAACCAATCACAAACAAGCTCATAAAGCTACTTATACACCCACTCACACACCTACAAAACTACTCACACATCCATTCACATACCTATACAGCCACTCACTCACCTATTTAGAGAGCCACTCACACAGCCATACACAGACCCATGCAGCCACTCACACATCCCCACATCAACTCATGCACCCACTCACAGGCCCATACAGTCCCTCACACACCACTCAGAGACCCATACAGACACTCACACACCTACACATCTATTCACGTACCCACTCACAGACCCATACAGCCACTCACACGCCACTCACAGACCCATACACCAACACACACACCACTCACCAATTCATAAATCCACTTGCACACCCTCACAACTACTCACACATCTATTCATACACCCAGACAATTACACCCACTCACAGACCAATACAACCCCTCACACACCCAGTCACTGGCCCATACTGCTACTTATAGACCCACTCGCAGACCCAGTCAGCCACTCACATACCAACTCATGAATCGACTCACACACCCTCAAAACTACTTGTACATATACCCATACAGACACTCACACACCTACTTACAGACCAATACAACCCCTCACACCCCAAGTCACTAACCCATACAGCTACTGACATACCCACTCACAGACGTATAAAGCCATTCACATACCAATCACCAACTCAGGAATCCACTCACACAACCTCAAAACAACTCACACATCTACTCATACACCCATACAGATATTCACACACCCACTCACAGACCGACACAATGACTCATAAATTCAGTCACTGACCCATACAGCTACTCACGTACCCCCTTACACATCCACAAAACTACTCAAACACTCATAAAGGCACTCACTCATCCACTTACAGATCCATACAGCCACTCACAAAGCCACTAGCACACCCATACAACCAATCAAACACCCAGGCAAATACCCACATTGCTACTCATGCACTGACTAACAGACCCATACAACCACTCACACACCCACTCCCAGATAGATACAGCCCCTCACACACCCAGTCACTGATCTATACAGCTACTCTCACACCTATTCATAGACCCATACAGCCAGCCACATCCACTCACAGCTGGATACAGCCACTCATACATCCACTCACATACCCATACAATCACTCACACACCCACTCAGACACCCACATAACCACTAACACATTCACTCAAACACTTATTCAGCCACTCATACACCCAGTTACACACCTAGAAATCTACTCAGAGACTACTCCCGCACTCATACAGCCATTCACTCACCAACTTACAGATCTATACAACCACTCACACAGCCACTAACATACCCATATAGCTAATCATACACCTAGGTAAACACCCACACAGCTACACATGCACTGACTCACAGACCCATACAGCCACACACACACACACACACTCACTAACTCACAAATCTAATCACACACCCTCAAAACTACTCCCAAATCTATTCATATTCATACAGCCCTTCGCACACCCACTCTCAGATCGATAAAGCCACCCACATACCCATTCATTGATCTATTCAGCTACTCCCACTCACATACCAAAACAGCCACTCACAGCTGCATACAGAAACTCACATATCCACTCACACACACATACAGCCACTCACACACCCACTCACACACCCACATAATGACTGGTTGTATACATTCAATGATCCATACACACTTACTCACATACCTACAAAACTACTCACAGACCTACTCCCACACCCATACAACCATCCAATCACCCACATACAGATCCATGCAGCCACTCTCACAGCCACACACACACCCATACAGCTAATCACACACCCACTCACACATCCACACCCAGTCACTGACTCAAAAATCCAATCACACACCCTCAAAAAACTACTCACACATGCTATCATACATCCATGCAAATACTCACATACCCACTCACAGAGTAATACAGCCACTCACACACCCAGTCACTGACTCATACAGGCACTCACACGCCCACTCACAGCCACATACAGCCACTCTCGCATCCACTCACACACCCATACATCCACTCACATACAGACCCACTCACACATCCACAATACCACTCACATACCCACTCACAGAAGAATACAGCCACTCGCACTCCCACTCACCAACCTATATGGCCCCTCTCATGAACTCTCAAAGTTTACAGTTAGGAAATAACATTAAAAAACAAAGAACTTCACTGAAAAAAGGTTACAGGAAGGTTATAGGTAGGCTCAGAATTCCCTTGTACAAAACCATTGAAATTTTGCAGTTATAGTTGCCTGAGCTAACTATCACGATTACCCCTGAAATGCACTGCTTATGATCTCATATATTACATCACTCATGACATAGTCAGTGACATCACTGATGACATTACTGATGACATCTCAAATGACATCACTGATAACATCATTTACCGAACCATGCACACACTCACTCACACACCCATACACCCACTCAGACACCCATAGAAGTACTAACATACCAATTTAGAGACCAATGCCCCTACTCACACACCCCTACAACTACTGATACACACAATCATAAAGCCATTTACACACCCACTAACAGACACATACATAGACTCACACACACAGTCAAATACCCAGAAACCACTCATCCAGCCACTCACTCACCCACAAAACCACTCACACATTCTACAACCACTTACTAACACATTCTAACACCCATACAGCCACTCATACACACACTCACACGTATACAGCCATTCATACACCCACTCATACACTGATACAGCCTCTCACACCCCGATGAAACATCCATATAGCTACTCACACAGCCTCTCACAAGCTCAGAAACTAGTCACACACCCATAGAGCCCCTTACACATCAATTGAGAAACCTATAGTCACTCACACACCTACTAGCATATCCATAAAGTAACTCACACACCCACTCAAACCCTTACAGCTACTCAGATGATATATATTAGAAATAGCATCACAAATTAATACTACAGAAGAGCAATTTAATACATGCAGTACCTTAATGTATATCTTTAGGTCTCATATCCTTTTTCTTTACAAACAATAACACTCACTGGATGATGTCATAAGTGATGTCATGTGAGATGTCATCAGTGATGTCCTCATTGATGTCACCGACCATATCATGAGTGATGTAATATGTGTTGACGCCTGGTGCACACCAGCCTGTTCTAGTGAGCACTCAAAGGAGGAATGGTCCACTGTCCTCCAGCTAATTAAATAGTAGTGGGCACACACACCTCAGGAAATCTCTGAACATGTGAATGCTGTTAAGAGAAACGGTAATGGGGGTGTGAGGAGCACACCTGGTTTATCTATTTATCACTCTAATCTATTGGTGCTGCAACTGTTAAGGTTTGTCACGCCTGTAGTAAATGCCAAGTTATGATGGGTTGAAAACTAATCTAGTTGCGCACTGTGCACATGGTGTTATCCTACACCTTAAATGTTGTTACTTGTTCACAATTATATACAGTTGTTCATCGGTTATTTATTTTCATAATCTGATTTCTTCAAATTGTCATCATACAATACATTATATATTCATTTTACACTTTCAATCACAATATATTCACAATACATTGTTTGGTGATTTCAATATTTGCACTATGTAACCATTGATCACATTTCACATTTTTCACTCCTTGCCCAATGCATTTCGGTACCAACTGGTACCTTCATAAGGGGATGATCTGACAAAATAAATAAAAACAAACTGTGTAAATGTTATGTATTTAATGTGTGCCATGGGAGTAATTGTTTGTAAATTGTACCGTATCATACCTGTTAGTTTTATATCTGTATTCAGACAATCAAAGGTGGGGACTTTTATCCACAGAGAAGGACTTTAATGGAATATTTTCACAACAACCCATGCATGCGTACACCAGAGGTCCTAACATCAGACAAATACTCAAGCGAACCACATCGGATGACCGACGGGTCGAACACAAGGGCACCGTACGTTATCAGAACTGTACACACTGCAACAACGTTAATACAGGAAATACTTTCACACATCCAACCACGGGCAAAATCATAAAACTCAGACACACCAGTGATTGTAATGCCCAAAATGTGGTGTATGGAATCAAGTGCCCATGTGGGAAGATGTATGTGGGGAAAACAGAGCGGAAAATTTAAACCAGATTAACTGAGCACAAAAGTAGGCTACGGAGCCAGCATTTATCATCACCACTAGCTTCTCATTGGAAGGAAGCTAACCATAAGATTTTTCAGTTACAGTTTGTCATCATAGAAAGAGTGGAGACAACAGACAGAGACTTCTACAACAAGAGTTATATTGGATAAAATATTTGCAGACAATGCACCCTACAGGGTTAAATGATAGATATGACCTTTCATGTTACCTGTAGAGCACAGAAGGTAGTGTTTCTTACAACCCAAAGCCAAGTAATATCCAGCAATCAATAAGGCTATACTAAAACACCATCACATCAATAATAGTACCCAACACTTGAAAGTTGCATTATACAAAAATGCCACCATAAATATGACATCAACAGGCAGGAATATGTGATAACGTTGAATATTTGCAAACAGTAATAATATGTATAGTGCGAATAATCTTTGTATTGCAGATCTTGTATGCTACTTCATTGAAACCAAAACATACTGTCATACGAACATACGAATGCATACTGATTAACATCCACTGACACTGTACATACTTCAACACGTAATTCACAACCCAATAATGCTCACCCATGGGTAAATCGTGGTTAATGACACTTTTCCCAACATCCTAGAGTAGTCTGTTCCGAGAAACGTAGTGAGCATATTAAGGTAATAAATATACTGTTTTTCGCTTAAACATGATCTACGGCGCTCATAGCAACATTTCAATGACGCATATTCCTCAACATTTAATATTACGGGAAAGCAGCCTTAGAATACGCATTATCGGTAGACATTACAAAATGGCGGAGCCAGAGAGCAACCTATAACGGTACTCTCTGAAGACGAAGTACGTTGTTAGTGTCTAACGAACCGTGAGAGCCAGTAAATGGCAGACTCGACTACGGCGCCTCGTGAACGCTGAACAAACACGATGGACTAAATGCGAGACAGCTTCTACAAGTAGCGACGGTGGAAAATACAGGTATTTTTATAACAACTAGCCTAATCCCGATAAGAAACTGAGACGCTTTTCAACGGCATAACATTATTTACGTTATGCGTTTATTTTTCTTGTAGGTCTACAGACAATAACTCAGCAGGTATGTCCATAAAACTCCATAGCTAGGACACATCAAACAATGTGATCCTATGCTAATATTAAAAGCGTCCCATTATGCGTTTACAGGTCACCACAACCAGTGAAGATCAGGTAGGACCCAACCGTTTTTTAAAATCGTTTTTTCTGTCCTCACATAAAGATATCCTTTGGTATAAAGGAATGAATAGAATAAACCATAGGGCTTTCGTGTATTTTTCCTGACAGAGCAACAAGCCCCAGGCAATATAAAACATTAGGTAAGCATAATAGAATGGATCATATGGCTTAGACTTAACACCGCAATTTTCATGTTCTATATGTAACATTAGGTCTCGTGGTCTTTATTTCAGCTGACTGAATACAGATATAAAACCAACAGGTACGATACAGTACAATTTACAAACGATTACTCCCATGGCACACATTAAATACATACCATTCACACAGTTTGCTTTTATTTATTTTTTCAGATCAGCCCCTGATTAAAGTACCAGTTGGTACCGAAATGCATTGTGCAAGGAGTGAAAAATGTGAAATGTGATCAATGGTTACATAGTGCAAATATTGAAATCACCAAACAATGTATTGTGAATATATTGTGATTGAAAGTGTAAAATTAATATATAATGTATTGTATGATGACAATTTGAAGAAATCAGATTATGAAAATAAATAACTGATGAACAACTGTATATAATTGTGAACGAGTAAAAACATTTAAGGTGTAGGATAACACCATGTGCACAGTGCGCAACTAGATGAGTTTTCAACCCATCATAACTTGGCAATGCTGTTAAGAGGACACTTCAAAAAAGCCCTACAGAAGGTACAGCTAACGCTGGGCCGTCAGCCTCACTTTTGTTGTGTGAAAATGAAACACGGCTCCATGATTGGCATTGGCACGATGGTTACCATGTTGTGCTCACACTCTGTTCACACAGATTAAATGGCAAGTCCGCTATTAAGCCTTTCATACAAATGTTGCATAGAATACGTCCCGGTACAATCAACCTTGCACAGCTGCACTTAAAATTTCTGGCTACCATTTACAGTGTTTGGAAGATGCTACCAGAGGGACAGATTTGTGGAAGGAACTGCAAATCCAATAATGTAATATTTCAGTTTGACTCTTTTAAGTGTTGCAGAGTTACACAAAATAATAAAGAGATGTACATATAGGAACTCAATGTTATATCACTTCGAATATGCATGTTACTCTGGCCTTCATTTCACTTTGGGATTCAAAACTATTAAAATGTTAATTAAAATATTTTGTAAATGTTTCATCTAGCTCTGATCAAAGTTCCAAACATTTTACTTTTTTGTTTCGCGGATAATTATTGTGTCTTTGAATCTTGAAAATCATTCCAGCAAATTCATTCAAACATTTTTATTTTTCCATAAAAGATGGAGATACAGTCACCTCCTGGAACAATAATTGGGTGTGTTGTGCAGAACTGGAAACCGTGTGGACATAAATACACTATTCACAATGAGGCAGGAGAGAAGATCATGAAAATCAGTGGTCCCTGCAGGTTAAGCTCAGGGGACGCCATTTTTGAGGTACATTTCTATTTATTGTGTTCCTTTAAATGCAGAATTACTAAACAGTATATTAAAAATACAAGTTCTGGCGGGAGTTGCTGGAGTATCCTGATGTTGGACATCAAATACCTACTCCTGACCAGAGTTCCTCATCCCTCTTTGCCCTGTTGTCTGAATGCCAATCCGGTCACTGGTGCTACCAATCCAAGGAGAGAAAAGGACAATGGGCCCTGAGATCATCCTTCTATTAGGAGGAGGCTAGGTGGGGCAAGAAAAGATCATCGTCTACATCCCTCCTAAAGTGCTTGTTTGCAGACACCACTCTCATGTTCAAACAGTTTATTTTGTGATGCGAGGCATAGAAATTAAACAAAACAAAAATGTCTATTGTGGGCCTCCAACACTTGGGCCAACGGAGCATCAGATAAAGCAATGGCAGTGTTTGGAGTTCATCAATGTGCCTATACTTGCATCACCTTTACTTTTTCATACAATTAATTCCCAATTTTTACTTTGTCCTACCTTTCCTTCACCCACCTATTCATAACATTGAAATTGCCTTTACTTATTCTCCTTCACTTCATCCAAACTTCACTTTGTCTCCTAACTTTAACTTATCAGTGAGGCAAGCTCACACACTGAACACCAACAGTATTTCTCACTTATTGAATTATATGCAAAAAATAAAACTAATGACATTCTAATGGCTAAAATTACATGGTAAAGAGAATACCAAAAACACTCCTCACAGGTTAATACATAGACAAAATGAAGAGAAGACCCAACTGGGTGACACTGCACATATCTAGTACACTTTACATTTGTCTCTTGGCTGAGATAAGCACATTATCTACATAGCTGAAACAAGTGTGTTATTGGCACAATGAACTATCATCTATGCTTCTTTTAAATTTCTCAAATGAGGATTGAAATCTGAAATTCTGGTATTAATTCCTAAAGACCACTGTGGATTACACTTAGCTACAGCGGTCTCTTTTTCCCATACGGGTGTTGGTTCATCAGTTCTTCTTTCGCTTTTTACTTATATAGTGTAACTTGGAGAACAACCAGAACTCAGACATGGCATGTAGGCTTGTACCTAGTTCCTGAAACTTTCTCCATATTTGGTGAACTATTGAAACAGAGTAGTCTCTTAACTATCTTTGGGAGTGAGCTTCATACATATTTGAGACAAATCATTGCTTTTATTTTTCAAAATATGTTGATCTGTTCAAACATTTTTCTTTACATTTCTGATACCTTGCTTTTTAATAACATATTGCAGAGAGAGAGAGGACATTGTAGCCACATTGTTAGAATTGAGGGTTTCTAGTTGGCAGAGGCCAAGGCTTCTGACCAAATAGGGATCCTCTCCTCCAGTCAGGGTAAGGGGGATACATGTGTGTGGACAACCCCTGCTCACCCCCTTGGTAGCTTGGCAGAGCAGACAGACTTATCTCCAGGGCAATGTGTAAAGTATTTGCGCCAACACATACAGTAATGAAATAGAGCACCACAAACGGACACCACACAGGTATATTTATAAAAATCATATATCTTTATATATTTTTAGGCAGACTTTGAAAAAAAACTGACATAAACCAACATAACATATGCTTGTTGAAACAAAAGTATTCTTCTAGTGGGAAGTGTTATTAAAAAGTAAAAAGAGTCTGTTGCAAAAGATTGTGCAATTCAGAATGCACCACGAGCAGTCTTTGATTGAAAAGGACTGCCCCTCTCTTCAAGGGGACCCTGTGCGCGGGTGCGCGTAAGAATGTAATGCCCCCATGAACTGTACCTCCTTAAGGCTGCTCGGATAATGATACAAACAATATCTTCCTTTTAGCCCGGTACCGCACTTCACTCTGGTGCCGGTACGGGCTTCCAGGGAGGCACACTCCACGCCTCCCTCTCCCCCCAGGTGGACATGCGCTTGTCCGAGGCAAACACTCGAGCGTTACCTAGGGTGGAAGCAGCAAGTAGTACGGCTCCCGGGTTCCTTGTGCCGCGAAGCTCGTGGCAGAAGCGCTGGGCAAATCCCAGCGCTGCTTCCGGTCTTTCCTCCTGATGACTCGGCGAGTTGCGAGCCACTCACAGCGCGGCCTCTGGGGATTCCAGCGATGACGTCAGGGCCCACGGGCCAATCACAGTGCAGCGGGGACGACGAGCCCCTCTTCCCTCATGGCGATCTTCTCCGTGCTATTACTCTGCGGGGGGGGCACCTCAGGACCTCGCAGTTCCAGCGGTGGAGGTCAGGGTCCCTCGGCACTTGGGGGAAGGCACGGCCAGACAGGCCCCGTGGCCGCAGCGGTGGTCTTTGGTAAAACAGGCACCAGGGGGAGAGCGGGCTGGCAAGGCACACGTCGCTCTTGTTCTTCTCCGGTGCAGACGCAAGAAAGGGTGATATTCCTGCTCTGAAGGCAGCAAAGCGGTGTAGGTCAAAACGGCAGGAATTTGATGGCCCTGATTCCTGGTATCAGGAGGCTAGCTCTACGTCTAGCCCTTGGAGAGTTCTTCTTGGCAGGAGGGGGACCAAGCACACAGCACAGTCCCAACGGTCCCTCTTCGGTAGAACAATAAAGACAGCAGGTCAACTCCCAGACACACAGCAATTGCAGCACTGTTCCCCAGGTCTTCTTCCGGTGTTCTTCTTCAGCAGGGATCCTCCTCTTGAGTCAAAAGTAGTCTGATTCTATTGTGCACAGGTCTTTCCTTTATACAGCAAATTGTCTTTGATGCCTTTGAGGTTTTGTGATTTAGGCACGGGTTGCCCTTGTCCAGATACTGGTGGTGGGAGTCTCTTGGTCCTGTGGAATCTTTCTTTTTGAAGCAGGGAGGCAGGGTCATCCGTCATCCAGCAGACAGGGGAGCCGGTATCGTAAAAGGCTGGACACAGCCCAGCACCACTCCTCCCCCTAACCTTCAGGGGCAGCCAGCTATCACCCCACTGCGGGAGCTTTCCCAGACCCTGTCACACTCCCTCTAGCTCGCACCCAAGCAGGCCCACAGACAGACTGGACAAGAAAATAGCCATTTTCTAAAAGTGCTATTTCCAGACACAAAATTTAAAAACCATCTGTGCTAAAAGATGTATTATCAATTTCTGAATCCTGGGAAACCAGGTTTGGCTTTTCTATCTTGCTCCTGGGAGAAGATAGGCAGGTACACATGGGACCCAGCCCTCCCCCATTCTGACCTGTGGGCAGGATAGCCTTGCTGCAGTGAAAAACGAATTTGGCATTAGTTCACTACTAGAGCATTTCCCCTACATCAGTACAGGCTCTACCTTTCACCCACACTGCCCCCTGCCCAGGAGTTACCCAGGGCTTTCCCTAGGGGTGACCAATGTGTAAGGAAAGGGCAGGATCCGGCCTGGCAAGATTTCAAACAGCGCGCAGGCACTGCTGTGGCAGGCCTGAGACACCTTTTCAGTGCTACTCCTGTGGGGGCACAATAAGTACTTGTTATGGCTGTCTTTTTGCTAGCTCTTTGGAGAAGGAGAATGATGGAGAGTGACTCCAGCCTATCACCCCCATAGCATAGGGAGTAGGCCGATAGACAGGGACCCTGTCTTACATATATTAGGGCATTTTCGTACCATTTTCCTTAGAGTAAGGCTTATGAACTTAAGATAGGGGATAGATATATAAGTATTAGTCATGATTTGCTCATTTGCTAACATGCTAGGCTACTTTTCATGGAGCTATACATATTATGGGCTCCGTAGGCCTTAAACGAGACAGACTCCATTTTGCTTTCTGCCCAGTAGCTCGAGAAGGCTTTCTAGGTGAAGAGTAATGTTTTAGTTTCAAGCTGTTGTTCGCTTGGAGAGAACCGGTTCAGGCTGACCCTTATCGAAGGAATGTATTTTTCTCCACTCCGAAGACACAACTTCAGGCCGGCCGGCTGGGAAAGTGTCCTTGGTACGGGGAGGTACAAGAATTTGGTGGGCGGCAGGTTACTGGCCGTAACTTTCCATGAAGGAACGGGCTTTGATATTAGCGAAGGTGTTAGTCAGTTTTGGGAGTTAGTCCGTAGGCGGCATCTAGCCGTTAGCATCTCTGCCATTATTCATGTTCATGGTGGACAAGTCACCATCTTTGAAGTCGGAGAAAGATTTAGGACCGAAACTCTCTGAGATAGACTGAACGAGAAGTAGCGCGGAGCGCACTAATTCAGAGAGAGAGAGAGAGACGGTAGCTAATAATCAGCAAGGTTCCGAGGTCCTGAGGGGAAGCAGACGAGGTTGAGCCTAGCGGTGCAGACGTGTACTTGTGACGGCTGAGGGTGACTGCGAGGCGAGCCAGGACACAGAGACGAGAAGGGAACCTAGATGACTGCCGAGTCCAAACTTCATATTAATCAGGTGACGTCCGACCAGCCCTAATCTTTACCTTTTCTTTGCAGAAGTTATGTTGCATAGTAATGTGATTTGTGTCTATTGTTAATAAATACCCTAATTCTTATGGAATTATCGTGTGCCTTGTGTTCCTGTTCAATCTCGGTAAATGCATCTTCTAGTCGAAAGTTGTTTATGTGAACGGATGTGTAATCCCGATCAGGTAAATGGTGATCGAACAAAGAGGGAGTGAGTGGACCTTTGATGCCGAGAACAGAAAGTACACCATACAATTTGGAACCGTGTTTAAAGTCATTATTATAGTTTTATTCCGAGTAGGTAACTGAGATATTATCCCGATAACTGTTCATAGGAAGGTGGTCGTCGTTGATATGCGGCGTTAGTGAGAACACTGGGGAGGACTACCAGTGCCGATACCCACAGGATTGTGGCTTGAATAAGTGAGAGCGCCAGGGGGGATACTGACGTGGAGTTCGACAGGATTGTTGAGCGTTTGGAAACGGGAGCATAGGGTTCTGCAGGCCCATGTGTAGTCGCACCGGATTGTGCGCAATATCTGCCCTAGGGTAGACCGGTCTGGGTCAGGGTGGCCGCGAGACCAACTGATGTGAATAAGATATTGTAGAAAATTCCTATATATCATGCCCCATCCTTAGGAGCGACCTGTATATATATCTGTAAATCTATCCATTGCGAATACGATCTGAGGAGGGAAGGTGAGTACGTTTTGGCTGGGTCATAGGGGCCCGGGGGGCTGATCCCATCTAAACAGAAAACCCAGCCATAACATCTGGCGTCACGAACTGTTTACGAAGCCTGTGTGCATTGTGTTGTTTTAATCTTGTTGGTTTGCGCTCGGCTTGTACGTATAAAATTTCGTTTATAATTGTGTATATAATTTTTTGTGTATCATTATGTTTGCGAAAAAATCATCGTCGGTTTTCAAATTACCGATTCAGATTCCCGGCTGGGAATGTACCCCTTACGAGGCCTTGGCACGTGAGTGGGCTGATTCTACAGGTTTGAGTGAAAATTGGTCTTCATGTTTGGAGCAGGCGGAGCCTGCCGATGTGGTGTCGTGCTTGCAGAAAGCGCCAGTAGTGAAGGGTGATGAGCTTCCTATTTTAGGACGCAGAGGGTGGATTGTTCTTAATGCGTACAGAATGTTGCATGAGAAGTTTGTTCAGCTACAGAAGCAGTTTAAAGATATGGAAGGACAGTGTATTGAATTACAAAATGCACATACTCTGTTGCGTTGTCAAAATAAATTGCTTGCCGACAAACTTGAGACATATCAGACCATTGCTGAAAGAGCTGCAGTCCGTATTGCACGATATAAGTATAAACATCGTCGTGGTCGTGTATCTACACGCAAAGTGCGTATGGTTGTAGCGAAAGCTGGAATGGATTGGAACCCCGATGAGTGGGACGGTAATATCTGGGATTCTCATACTTCTGACTCCTCGGCAGAGGAGGGTGACAAGCGCGAGTCTTCTCGCTCCGGACGTGATTGTAAATCTGCTTCATGCATTGATTCAACTCCCGATTGTGACCGTGCTCGTTCTTCCCGTGTGGATGACGTAGCTTGCCCTGATTGTGCTGTTAAATCTAAGATGCGGGCTTCCCGCAGTTTCTGCTCACCCGATTTTTCGACGGAAATTACAACAGGCCCCTGGTAATCCGGGTGGTATAGCTCTTGATTGTATTGAAGATTTTACTCAGCAGGAGGTTAGTGACATTCTGCAACGATTTCGACAACGGCCTGGTGAGGCCTTGCTTACCTGGATGGTGCGTCTTTATGAGCTTGGCGCTGCCGGTATTATGCTCGATGCTGTTGATTGCTTACGATTTTGCTCTTTGAGTTCTGATTCTACGATTCAGGATCACTTTCGGAATTATAATGGTGCTGGTCAAATTTCTTTGCTCCAGCTTGCGTCCGACGGCTGTAATCATAAATATCCTACAGAATCTGATTGGCCTACTGATGAGAAACCGTGGTACACTCTGCGCGATGCGTCGCAACGTTTAAAAGAGGAGGTCATGAAAACGGCTATCTTTCTTAGTACTGCTGATAAACTTTTGGATGGTCTTTTAACATCTTCTGTGCGTAATCGCATTATACGTTCTGCTCCTATTGCTTACAAGCAGGTCATGATGACATTGTTGATTAACCAAACTGGCAACCCTTTGTCTGTTGTGCTTGAATCTGTTCGTCAGCTTGGTGAGTTGGGTGAATGGTTTAAACCTGAAAGACAATCTCGGCCTGAGGGTCGTACTGGTGGTGATTACAAATTCTCTAGACGTGACATGTTCCTTGCTCTCATTGCTGATGGTGTCAAAAAGGAAGACATTGATGGTGAACCTAATAATCGCTTATGGGATATGTTTCGTAAGCGTGGTCTGGATCGAAAGGAGGGTGCCCGTCGTGTGCGAAAGAATGAGTATGATCGTGGTTCGGATGACAGTGGTGATGAGAGACGATGTGTGAATTCTGATCGCCGTGGTGATCGGCGCTATGAACGTGATGGATCCCCTCGTCGTAATGATGGAAGGGGGAGGGAGGATGATCGTGAAAGAGGAGGTGATGATCGTGTTTCCGACAGCCGACGAGATGCAAGGAGTTATTCCCCTGACGTACGAAGGAGGGAGGGTCGTAACAGACTCTCTGACCGTAATTCACATCTTTTTGAACCTGACACTTATCCGTTTCGTACCGGAGACGGATATGAACAAGACATTCTAATACCGAAGAAAACCGAAAACATTTACCCTGATTTATCTTGGTTGACAGAACACGGGAAAAATGACTAGGAAATAGGTCAAGCTCCGGTACGCAAGTGGGCCCACAGAGATTACAGACCCTATGTAGATATTGAGATTTTTTGGAAACATCGTAATATCCAAAGGGCCCGAGCGTTAGTTGATACTGGGGCGGAGGCCACTCTAATTCATGGTAAATCGAGAAAGTTTCATGGACAGTCCTTTAAGATTACTGGTCTGGGTGGTAAAGAAACACCCGCGGTTCAGACTGCACTCGAAATTAAAATTGGTAGAATCCCTCGTAGAGAATACTCTGTGTTAGTTGTGCCACTTTTGGAATACATCATTGGAATTGACATTTTGAGAGGTATGACTTTGCATTTGGATGATGGATACTATCAATTTGGTACACGACAGTACATTTCGACCAGACCCGTACGGGTTGGCCGTTTACGCATGCCACCTATTAAAATACCTTTGGCAACAAAAGTAATTTCTCAAAAGCAATATCGCATCCCAGGTGGTCATGATGAAATTACCGCTACGATTCAGGATTTGGTTGACGCAGGAGTCATTGCTCCGGTCACATCTGCTTGGAATAATCCCGTTTGGCCCGTGCGCAAAAGTGACAACTCTTGGCGCATGACTGTTGATTATCGAGAATTGAATAAAAATACGCCCAAATTGACTGTTGCGGTGCCTGACATTGTCACACTGATTGAGAGAATTCAAAAACATCCAGGTACATGGTATGCTTCCATTGATATTGCTAATGCATTCTTTTCAATTCCGATTGCCCCCGAATGTCAGGAACAATTTAGTTTTACTTGGAATGGACGTCAAATGACGTTCCGAAGTCTTCCTCAAGGCTATGTACATAGTCCTACAATCTGTCACCGGCTGGTGGCTGAACATTTGTCTGAAGTACCCACGAATCCACAAGTTCAGGTTTGTCATTATATTGACGACATTTTGATTCAAGGTGAAACGCAAGATCAGGTGCAGTCCCATTTAGATCAGATCATTGACTGTTTGCGAGCGAAAGGTTGGGAACTTAATCCTGACAAATTACAAACCCCATCTCAAGCTGTGAAATTTTTAGGAATCAATTGGCATGAGGGTCACAGAGAGGTGATTCCACAGGTTAAACGAAAAATACTTGATTTTGCTGTTCCCAGAAACAGGAAAGAAGCTCAATGTTTTATTGGTTTGTTTGGATTTTGGCGTCAGCATATTCCCCATTTGAGTCAAATCTTAGCTCCACTGTATCGAGTCACTCGTAAAAAGAATGCGTTTGAATGGGGTGAACCTCAACAGACTGCTTTTAATTTGGCTAAAGAAGCTATTCAGTATGCTTTGGATTTGTGGCCCGTGAGTGAAGGTGATGTGGATTTGAATGTGTCCGTGGAAGGCCTGTATGCCAATTGGAGTTTGTGGCAAAAGCAGGGCAGACAAAAAGTGCCATTAGGTTTTTGGACCAAAAAGTTACCCGAGGCTGGTGAGCGTTACTCACCTTTTGAGAAACAGTTGCTTGCTTGTTATTGGGCTCTGGTGGATACCGAGCAATTGACCTTAGGCCATGCTGTGATTTTGCGGCCCGAAATTCCCATTATGCAGTGGGTTTTGAGTTCACCTAAATCCCATCGAATTGGACATGCTCAGGAGGCTAGTGTGATTAAATGGAAATGGTACATTCAGGACAGGGCACGTGTGGGTCCGAAAGGTGTGGCAGTCTTACACGAGCGGGTGGCGCAGGCGCCCTCCAATGAGGCGGAAAGTGAATGTTCGGTTCCCGTGGTGCAGGAGTCTCCCGTGCAGTGGGGTAAATCATTTGATGATCTGTCCGCGGAGGATAGAAAACATGTGTGGTTTACGGATGGTTCTGCGAAGTTCATTGGTGACAAAAGACATTGGAAAGCTGTCTCTTTTAACCCGGTTACAAAGAAATTGTTATGCACAACTGGAGACGGTAAGAGTAGTCAATATGCTGAACTCTATGCAGTTTACCAAGTTTTGAAACAGGAGCTACCAGGCACATGTCATATTTTCACTGATTCTTGGTCCACTGCAAATGGACTAGCGGTGTGGTTACCAACATGGCATTCTCATAATTGGGAATTGCATTCCAAAGAATTATGGGGTAAAGAACTGTGGCAAGAAATTTGGGAATTGCTCCCGCAGAGTACTGTAACAATCTTTCACGTGGATGCTCATACTCCAATTGACTCCCTTGACAAATTTTTTCATAATATTGCAGATGAGCAGTCTAAAATTTCTGAGGCAGTGGTTGACACGCAAGATTCTGATTTGGCGGGATTGGCGAAGTGGGCCCATCAGAAAGCAGGACATTTTGGAGAGAAAGCCACTAGCAGGTGGGCTGCCGATAGAGGAATTCATATTCCCTTTTCTTTGATAAAAGATGTCATTCTACATTGTCCCATTTGCCAGCATTCTAGGAAAAAAGAGGTGCCTCAGATTGTTCGAGGTCACTTACATCGAGGTAAATTGCCCGCCCAAATTTGGCAAATTGATTACATTGGTCCGCTCCCTATGAGCAGGAATTGTCAATATATTTGCACAGTGGTTGATACTTATAGTGGCCTTTTGGTCGCTTTCCCTTGCAAGAACGCTACCCAAGTGAATACGATTAAAAACCTGGAGCTAATTATTCTGTACTATGGTGTCCCATTCCAAATTCAATCAGATAACGCATCCCACTTTCGTGGAAGATTGGTGCAGGAATTCTGTACGGAAAATAACATCGATTGGGTGTTTCATATTCCATATTATCCACAAGCTTCAGGACTGATTGAGAGAATGAATGGCTTGTTGAAAGAACAGTTGCGCAAGTTGACTGATGACCGTTACAGCCAGTGGAGAGATGTTCTACTTCAAGCTTTGTTGATTTTAAATAATCGTCCTTTGTTACATGCTGAATCTCCTTTGATGCGTTTGTTTCCTCCACATGTTGATGCAAAACCTAATTCTATATCACACACTGTAATATATTGGGAAATTACCCCCGGTGCTTTGGCTCCATGTAGAGCAACCCCAGGTTCCGCAGGCCTAGACCTGCATGCATTAAATGATGCACATTTTCCAGGAAAAGATCGAATCATTGTTGAAACTGGCATTGGTGTCTCTATACCTGCCGGTAGTTTTGGATTAATTGCCCCTAGATCTGGCCTGGCCCTGAAAGGTGTACAAGTACTCGGAGGAGTGATTGACAGTGATTATCAGGGAGAGATTAAGGTTCTCCTGCTTAATAGCAGTGAGACGGATTTGTTTATCAAAAAGTCTGACCGTGTTGCTCAGTTACTCATTATGCCTGTCTTCAGTGGTGAGATTAAAAAAGGCTCTGCTCCAACGTTGCTAACTGTGCAAGGACAAAAAGGCTTCGGATCGTCTGATCTTCCTGGAGCTAAAATATGGGTGCAATCGCCTAAAAATCCTCCTGAACAGGCTGATATTATTGCTACCGGTCATGACAACACCGTTTTGGTGATGAAGCCAGGGAAAGATGGCTGGGAAGCTGTCCCAGCTGATAAATGTTACTTACGAGAATGATTAAGGCCTGTGTTTGTATTTTTTCAGATCATTCTTTGGATTGCTGCTGCAGGATGTGTCAGCGCTGGACTCCTTTTGGCTTGCTACGCCGGGAGAGGAGAGGATCCACCGACGCCGGTTGATGGGATAATAAGAGCCCCACGGTCCGCATGGGTACAGTCATCGAATTTCTGGGTCACACTCGCGAAGCGGGTGACGAACTCTCCGCATTTTTGCCTTACACCCATGAAGAGCGTTACTGACATTTTAGCGACCTGTTTGGTAGCTGTCCCTGCATCCACTGAGACTCTTCGCTATGTGTTTAATGTATCTAATGCCTGACCTAATGTTATTCTGGGTGATTTCGCGGCCCACGAGTTTTGTCCCTCATGTACTACTATTCCAGATCTCGATGTCCCTTTACATTCCCGAATAACTACTTTTAATATTACTCCTGGAGACCTTTGCTTCATTATGACCTGTGACCCTAAAGCTATTACCGAGTGTTTGCGGTTGAAGCTCCAAGCCGCTACTACTTTTTCATTTCATCAGCGTTTGTTATGTTCAAAGAGACTTCCTAATTCATGTCTTTCAGTTAAGAATAATATGACCTGTAAACGTTTAGTAGTAGCCACTAGCCATTATCGTTCAATGTTATTACCAGCTGGATGGCTCTTTTCTTGTGGGAATTCATCTTGGCCCTATATTCCTGCGAATATTTCTGGTGGTCCATGTGCCATCACTAGATTAAGTTTGCTAATGTTTTCCTCACATCCTTCTTCGCATTCCCGTATGGTCCGAGATTCAATGTCATTACATGAAGACTGTGATTCCTCTGTTCATCTTTTTTCCAAATCAGAATATCTTGGTTTAGCTTTTTCTATTATTGGTGTGCCAGCATTGGCCGTTTATAATGCCAAAACAATCGGCAAAATGGCCTGCTGGATGGTAAAGTCAATTAACCAAACGTCTACTGTTTTATCAGACTTATTATTAGATGCCCAAGGTGAACGTAGAGCTATTTTGCAGAACAGGGCTGCTATTGATTATCTCCTGCTGAAACATGGACATACATGCTCTGATTTTGAAGGTCTATGCTGTTTTAATTTGTCTGACCATTCTAAAGCTATCCAATCCCATATTGACAAACTCCACGACTTGACTGCAGAAATTAGACAACATATAGATCAGGGTTTCTTTGACTGGCTTTTTAATTGGCTCCCTGACATGCATTCCCTACGACAAATTTTAGGGGGGGTTATTGTTGCTATTTGTATCCTGATAGCTATTTGTTGCTTTATTCAGTGTATCCCTTCCTTGCTGCAATTTTTTAGACTTAGTAAGGGTCGTAGATCAGTTAATTTTGTTTCATATTATTCGTCTACTGACGTTAGCTCCATTTAGTTTGTGGTTAATAGACTGGAGTCAAGGGGTGTAATGTTATGGCTGTCTTTTTGCTAGCTCTTTGGAGAAGGAGAATGATGGAGAGTGACTCCAGCCTATCACCCCCATAGCATAGGGAGTAGGCCGATAGACAGGGACCCTGTCTTACATATATTAGGGCATTTTCGTACCATTTTCCTTAGAGTAAGGCTTATGAACTTAAGATAGGGGATAGATATATAAGTATTAGTCATGATTTGCTCATTTGCTAACATGCTAGGCTACTTTTCATGGAGCTATACATATTATGGGCTCCGTAGGCCTTAAACGAGACAGACTCCATTTTGCTTTCTGCCCAGTAGCTCGAGAAGGCTTTCTAGGTGAAGAGTAATGTTTTAGTTTCAAGCTGTTGTTCGCTTGGAGAGAACCGGTTCAGGCTGACCCTTATCGAAGGAATGTATTTTTCTCCACTCCGAAGACACAACTTCAGGCCGGCCGGCTGGGAAAGTGTCCTTGGTACGGGGAGGTACAAGAATTTGGTGGGCGGCAGGTTACTGGCCGTAACTTTCCATGAAGGAACGGGCTTTGATATTAGCGAAGGTGTTAGTCAGTTTTGGGAGTTAGTCCGTAGGCGGCATCTAGCCGTTAGCATCTCTGCCATTATTCATGTTCATGGTGGACAAGTCACCATCTTTGAAGTCGGAGAAAGATTTAAGACCGAAACTCTCTGAGATAGACTGAACGAGAAGTAGCGCGGAGCGCACTAATTCAGAGAGAGAGAGAGAGACGGTAGCTAATAATCAGCAAGGTTCCGAGGTCCTGAGGGGAAGCAGACGAGGTTGAGCCTAGCGGTGCAGACGTGTACTTGTGACGGCTGAGGGTGACTGCGAGGCGAGCCAGGACACAGAGACGAGAAGGGAACCTAGATGACTGCCGAGTCCAAACTTCATATTAATCAGGTGACGTCCGACCAGCCCTAATCTTTACCTTTTCTTTGCAGAAGTTATGTTGCATAGTAATGTGATTTGTGTCTATTGTTAATAAATACCCTAATTCTTATGGAATTATCGTGTGCCTTGTGTTCCTGTTCAATCTCGGTAAATGCATCTTCTAGTCGAAAGTTGTTTATGTGAACGGATGTGTAATCCCGATCAGGTAAATGGTGATCGAACAAAGAGGGAGTGAGTGGACCTTTGATGCTGAGAACAGAAAGTACACCATACAATTTGGAACCGTGTTTAAAGTCATTATTATAGTTTTATTCCGAGTAGGTAACTGAGATATTATCCCGATAACTGTTCATAGGAAGGTGGTCGTCGTTGATATGCGGCGTTAGTGAGAACACTGGGGAGGACTACCAGTGCCGATACCCACAGGATTGTGGCTTGAATAAGTGAGAGCGCCAGGGGGGATACTGACGTGGAGTTCGACAGGATTGTTGAGCGTTTGGAAACGGGAGCATAGGGTTCTGCAGGCCCATGTGTAGTCGCACCGGATTGTGCGCAATATCTGCCCTAGGGTAGACCGGTCTGGGTCAGGGTGGCCGCGAGACCAACTGATGTGAATAAGATATTGTAGAAAATTCCTATATATCATGCCCCATCCTTAGGAGCGACCTGTATATATATCTGTAAATCTATCCATTGCGAATACGATCTGAGGAGGGAAGGTGAGTACGTTTTGGCTGGGTCATAGGGGCCCCGGGGGGCTGATCCCATCTAAACAGAAAACCCAGCCATAACAGTACTGCAAGCCCACTAGTAGCATTTGGATTACCAGCCCTGGCACACTCAGTGCCCTTTACAAGGGACGCACTGGTAAAGCAAATATGCAAATCATGTATATCCCCTTCCTGGGACAATATTACCCAGGGAGCACTTGCACTTTGGCAGTGATCAGCAGTGGCAAAGTGCCCGAAGCATCTAAACCAGCAAAACGTAATCCAGCATAGAGTCAAAAAAACATAGGAGGCAGAGATCAAAATGTCAAGGGAAACCACGCCAAGGTTTCCAGGTCTAACACGTGTCCCCTCCAGCTGAAAGTGAGGGGAACTACCCAACCCCTTGGGAGTTCTCATCACTAAGGCGGAAAAGTCTGGACAGACCGTCAGCATTGGTGTGTTCTGTGCCAGGGCGGTGTTCCACCGTAAAGTCCATTCCCTGTAGGGAGATTGACCACCTCAACAGTTTTGGGTTCTCCCCCCTCATCTGCATTAACCATCTGAGAGGCCTGTGGTCTGTCTGAACCCGGAAGTGAGTCCCAAATAAGTAGGTTCTTAGCTTCTTCAGCGCCCAGGCCTCAGCAAAAGCTTACCTTTCAATTGCGCTCCACCTCTGTTCCCGGGGGAGTAGCCTCCTACTAATGAAGACTACAGGTTGGTCCCAGCCTTCGTCATTCAGTTGGAAGAGCACTGCTCCCACCCCATGCCCTGAAGCGTCTGTCTGCACTACAAATTCCTTGGAGAAATCAGGTGCCCTGAGCACGGGTACGGTGCACATGGCAGATTTCAGGGCTTCAAAGGCAGTCTGACAGGCATCGGTCCAAATCACCCTTTTGGGCTGTTTGTTAGACGTCAACCCTGTCTCAAGGGGGCCACAATGGTGCCATACCCTTTGACAAACCTCCTGTAATACCCGGTGAGGCCCAAGAAGGCTCTCACCTCTGTCTGGGTCTTGGGGGGCTCCCAATCCAGAATGGTATCAATCTTTGCTTTTAGGGGCGCCACCTGGCCGCTCCCTACCTGGTGTCCCAAGTACACCACAAATCCCTGCCCTATCTGGCCCTTACTGGCCTTGATAGTGAGGCCTGCACTCTGCAGAGCCTTCAACACTTCCCAGAGGTGTTGCAAGTGTTCCTCCCAAGTGGAGCGGAACACAGCAATGTCATCCAGGTATGCAGAGCTGAATTGCTCCAGTCCGGACAGTACCTGGTTGACCAGTCTCTGGAAGGTGGCAGGGGTGTTTTTCAAACCAGAGGGCATGACTCTGAACTGGAAGTGCCCCTCTGGTGTTGAAAACACCGATCTCTCCTTTGCCCCCTCAGTTAAGGCAATCTGCCAGTACCCAGAAGTCAAATCAAATGTACTAAGATACTTGGCAGCCTCCAGCTTGGGGGATGGGGTGTGCGTCAGTCTTGGTGATCGCATTGAGCCTGCGGTAGTCCACACAAAACCTGAGTTCTGGGGTGGCACCGGGCGCAGCAGCCTTTGGTACTAAGACTACCGAACTAGCCCACGGGCTGCTGGATGGCTCAATCACCCCTAGCGCCAACATCTTGGAAACCTCTTCCTTGATGCTGACCCTGACTTTGTCAGCTACCCGGTAACATTTCTGTTTCACCTGGGGCTATCTCCAGTGTCCACATCATGGACGCACCAATTGGTGACTCCTGGGGTCAGGGAAAACAGGGATGCAAACTGACCCAACGCCTGGCGACAGTCTCTCTGCTGCTCTGTGGTCAGGGTGGGTGAGAGAACCACTCCATCCACTGACCCATCTTGTTCCTTGGCTGCCAGGAGGTCAGGAAGAGGATCACTTTCCTCCTCCATCCCATCATCTGTAGAAAGGAGCATTGCGACATCCGACCTCTCAAAGTGTGGTTTGAGGCGGTTCACATGCAGGACCCTCAAAGGGTTCCTGGGAGACTGAAAGTTAACCAGGTAGGTTACATCGCTCTTGCGTTCCACCACCTCATACGGCCCAGTCCATTATCTTGGAGCACACAAGGCTCCACTGGCCCCATCACCCACACCTTCTGTCCAGGTTGAAATTCGACCAGAGTGGAATTCTGGTCATACCATCTTTTCATTTCTTCCTGGCTGGCTTCTAGGTTCGCCTGAGCGAGTTTCCTGAAGCGTTGACTCTGGTTGGGGAAGGCCAGCACATAGCTGAACACATCCAGAGGGGTCTTACCAGGGGATTTCTCCCAACCCTCCTTCACCAGACTCAGAGATCCTCAATCAGGGTGACCGTAAAGAAGCTCAAAGGGACTGAACCCTAAAGACTTCTGGGGCACCTCTCTGTAGGCAAACAACAGGCAGGGTAGGAAGACGTCCCACTTCCGCCTCATGGGCTCTGTGAGGCCCATTATCATACCTTTGAGGGTCTGTTTGAATCTATCAACCAGACCATTCCCTTGAGGGTGGAAAGGAGTGGTGAACTTATTAGTTACGACTAGAATGATTGGTTTGTCGCACAGCAAAGTTCAGTATTGAAGGTCAAAAAACAAGTGTGAGAAAAAGTAGTCAGTATTAGTGAGGTTTGCAGCCCAGGTGGCGTCTCTTGTCAAGGACGACCAGTTACTTAACAATTGTGAACTTATTAGTTACCCCACACTACACCCACAAAGGCTTCATGTACTTAGAGATGAAGTTGGTACCCCTGTCGGATACCACCTCTCTGGGGAATCCCACACGGGAGAAGATCCCCATCAATGCACGGCCCACCACTGGGGCTGTGATTATCCAGAGAGGGACAGCTTCCGGGTACCGGGTGGCATGGTCCACCAAGACCAGGATGAAACTGTTGCCTAGGGCTGTCCTGGGTTCCAGAGGCCCCACAATGTCTATGCCCACTCGATCAAGAGGGGTGCTAACCACAGGAAAGGGTTGGAGGGGTGCCTTGCACTTTCCTCCACTCTTGCCACTGGCCTGGCAAGTCTGACAAGTCCTACAAAAAGTTCCCACGTGCTTCTTCATCTTGGGCCAGTAAAAGTGTGTGACAAGCCGTTGAAAGGTCTTGTCTTGCCGCAGATGTCCTGCGAGAAAAGCGATACAAAAGGGGATGATGGATGGAGCGTTTGAGCAAATCAAACACTCACTCCCAGTCAACTGATCTGGGTTTAATCCATCACCATTCTTTAGCTCACTCTGCCACCCCAGTTCAGACATTGCCATATGCAAATCAGTCTGACCCTGTGCCTCATGGGAACAGTCCAGCCCGAACTGCCAAGCCATGTCTTCCCTGGACCGGAAACAAGCATCCTGGGACCGGTTTTGGATTCATAATCCTCATCAGCCAGGCTATCTTGAATCCAGTGGCAAAGTGAGCAAGGGACTCACATCTGAGCATATCCTGCCAATTTAGGGCGAACAAAGCGATACAAAAGGGGATGATGGACGGAGCGTTTGGGCAAATCAAACACTCACCCCCAGTCAACTGATCTGGGCTTAATCCATCACAATTCTTTAGCTCACTCTGCCACCCCAGTTCAGACATGGCCATATGCAAATCAGTCTGACCCTGTGCCTCATGGGAACAGTCCAGCCCAAACTGCCAAGCCATGTCTTCCCTGGACCGGAAACAAGCATCCTGGGACAAGTTTCGGATTCATAATCCTCATCAGCCAGGCTATCTTGAATCCAGTGGCAAAGTGAGCAAGGGACTCACGTCTGAGCATACCCTGCCAACTTAGGGCAAACAAAGCGATACAAAAGGGGATGATGGATGGAGCATTTGAGCAAATTAAACACTCACGTCATGAGCCAGACCCAGTAAGAAGGTCCTGAAGTGCCTGGGTACCACCAGCACACGGGCTGCACCGGGCTCAATGGCCTTAGGCTCACTATACAACAACCCATCTTCCCAGTAAATGAGATGGTGTTTGGACTCTCCACCTGCTGCCTTGTCTGAAACCTGTTGCCGCATACCAATAAGAGAGGGGCACTCTTTCTACGCCTTGCAGAACTCCTCCCTTGAGGGACCCCCTTCTTGCTGCCAATGGGTCAGCTCAGGTAAGTCTCCTAGTTTGGCTACCTGTTCCCCTATAGGTACCAGAGCATCACCCTCAGGTTCTGCTTCCTCCTGGACCGTGGGAACAGCTGGGGCTGGTTTCCCACACCCCCTGCCCTTCCTTCTCTGGGCAGGTACCTGGGCCACTGTTTCAGGCTCCAAGTCTGCTTGACCACCCCTACTGGCGGCCATGGACCGAGTGGTCGCACAGGCCCACTCAGGCCAACCCAACATCTCAAGATGCTCCTGGCGTTCCACCTCCCTCCAGGGAGAACTCTCCAGGTCATTGTCCAGCAGACAGTCTGCCGTCATGGAGGGCCTCACAACAACTCTCAAGGGACCTGATACCCCCCCCCCACTCAAAGGGAACTTGCGCCACTTTGCAGAGGTGCACCGAGTTGTAAGCTGACACTACTGGGTGTAGTACATCTGGGATAACCTGCTCCTCAGAGACCCACTGACCCCTGACAGATTTCACACTGGCTCCTGTATCTCTGAGAGCCTCCACCCTCCTCCCGTTGATGGTCACCCACTGCCTGTACTTTTTAGTGTTTTCAGGCAGGTAGGTTTCCTGGACCATCTCTCGGTCTCCTAAAGAGACCAGGGTCATCACTGCCAGCTCCTCCTCCCCACTAGGTACTAACTCCTCCCCCAAGGTTACACTCGTCAAACTCGGTTTGGGAGCACCAGGGGGTGCTGGGGATTTCTTGGGGCATCTAAGGGCAATGTGACCATTCTCATTGCATTTGTAACACCTAATGGGACATTGCAAGGTACGCCCACCCTTAGGGGGTGGTGGTGCCTTAGACTGGGATGCTGGGGACTCCTTTCCAGCTGAACTGTTTTGGGGCCCTTTAGGGAACTCCTTATTGTTACCCCCACTCTTCTGCTGAGGACCCTGTCCAACTTTGGCTGTGGTACCCACAATCCCCTTGTGGACCCTGGTGCTGGTCCAGCGGTTCGCCTCCTTAGCAAGCTCCGAAGGATCAGTTAACTTACTATCCAAAAGATGCTAGCGCAGCTCTGGAACACATAGACTGCTCAAGTGCTCCCAACTAATTAAATGGAATAACCCCTCATAATCAGTTGCCTTTCTGCCCTTTATCCAACCATCCAATGCACGCGTATACAGGTTCACACACTCCACCCATGTACTGGGCTCTAACCTTTTGAAGTTCCTAAACTTCTGTCTATACTGCTCTGGGGTAAGCCCATACCTGAGGCATAGGACCTCCTTCATATGGGGGTAGGTCAATTTGCCTGCTAATTCTAAGGGTGAGAGGACATCCCCCCAAGAAGCCTCAAAATGTTTCCACAGGCCTGCCCCCCAATCCTCCGTAGGCACCTTACCCATCTTTAGAGCAATCTCATAGGCTGTGAACCAAACATAGATATCCTCCCACCTCTTAAAATTCTGGACTATATCCTTGGGGAGGTAAACCCTATGCCCATGCACTGGCTGTGTGCTGCCACCATTTGAACCGGACTCCAACTGCTTAGCTTTTAGATCCAGTTCTCTCATGCTCACCTCATGGGCCAGAATTAACTTCTTTTCTTTCATCTGAGCCCTGAGCCTCAGGACTTCTAGCTCATGTTCTCGCACTCTCTGGTTCTCTTGAATTTCCTCCGGGGAGAGACCTCTGCTGGAATGGTTGCTGCCAGCCCTTGAGGCTGGTCCGCCTATTGGCAGATCACTTGCTCCAAAGCCATTCCCTGGTGGATTCTCCGTCTCTTCAGCACCTGTCCCCGTGGCCTCTTTGACCTCCCACCAGACCTTTAAGGCTTCCTGCAGCTCATCCTTTCTAGAGCTGGTTTTGATGGGGCACCCAAACTCTCTGCAGTACTTCCTGAGAGCATCCTTATGGTAGGAATACAGATCCTCAATGTTAAAATCAACTTCTCCCTTTACACTGGCTTCCTTCTCACTTGGTGCCTTTTTAGTGGGTGCATTCTCACTGGTCTGTGACATGGTGCTTCAAGGAAATTCAAAAATAGGACCAAAAAAAAAAACACAACAAAAAGAACAAAAATAATTCGGTATGTGGTTATGTAGGTCTGCACTAAACTAGTGATGCACACCAATCACTGTAGGTCAGGCGCAAATACACGTTTACATCCCACCGCTGCCACCAATGTTAGAATTGAGGGTCTCTAGTTGGCAGAGGCCAAGGCTTCTGACCAAATAGGGACCCTCTCCACCAGTCAGGGTAAGGGGGATACACGTGTGTGGACAACCCCTGCTCACCCCCTTGGTAGTTTGGCAGAGCAGACAGGCTTATCTCCAGGGCAATGTGTAATGTATTTGCGCCAACACATACAGTAATGAAATAGAGCACCACAAACGGACACCACACAGGTATATTTATAAAAATAATATATCTTTATATATTTTTAGGCAGACTTTTAAAAAAAATGGACATAAACTAACATAACATATGCTTCTTGAAACAAAAGTATTCTTCTTGTGGAAAGCGTTCTTAAAAAGTAAAAAGAGTCTGTTGCAAAAGATTGTGCAATTCAGAATGCACCACGAGCAGTCTTTGATTGAAAATGACTGCCCCTCTCTTCATGGGGACCCTGTGCGCGGGTGCGCGTAAGAATGTAATGCCCCCATGAACTGTACCTCCTTAAGGCTGCTCGGATGATGATACAAACAATATATTCCTTTTAGCCTGGTCCAGCACTTCACTCTGGTGCCGGTAGGGGCTTCCAGGGAGGGGCTCGGTGATAGATGACTTCAGCGCCGGCTGATGCCGGCGATCCACACACTCCGCGCCTCCCTCTCCCCCAGGTGGACACGCGCTCGTCCAAGGCAAACACTCGAGCGTTACCTGGGGGGGAAGCGGCAGGCAGAACGGCTCCCGGGTTCCTTGTGCCGCGAAGCTCGTGGCAGACGCGCTGGGCAAATCCCAGTGCTGCTTCTGGGCTTTCCCCCTGATGACTCGCGAGTCGCGAGCCACTCACGGTGCGCCCTCTGGGGATTCCGGCGATGACGTCAGGGCCCACGGGCCAATCGCAGCGCGGCGGGGAAGGCGAGCCCTTCTTCCCTCAGGGCGATCTTCTCCGTGCGATTACTCAGCGGGGGGCACCTCTGGACCTCGCAAATCCAGCGGTGGAGGTCAGGGGCCCTCGGCGCTTGGGGGAAGACACGACCAGACAGGCCCTGTGGCCGCAGCGGTGATCTTTGGTAAAACAGGCCCCAGGGGGAGAGCGGGCCGGCAAGGCACACACCGCTCTTGTTCTCCTTCGGTGCAGACGCAAGAAAGGGTAATCTTCCTGCTCTGAAGGCAGCAGAGCAGTGTAGGTCAAAATGGCAGGAATTTGATGGCCCTGATTCCTGGGATCAGGAGGCTAGCTCTACTTCTAGCCTTTGGAAAGTTCTTCTCGGCAGGAGGGGGACAAGCACACAGCACAGTCCCAACGGTCCCTCTTAGGTAGAACAATAAAGACAGCAGGTCAGCTCCCAGACACACAGCAATGGCAGCACTGTTCCCCAGGTCTTCTTGCGGTGTTCTTCTTCAGCAGGGATCCTCCTCTTGAGTCAAAAGCAGTCTGATTCTATTGTGCACGGGTCTTTCCTTTATAGAGCAAATTGTCTTTGATGCCTTTGAGGTTTTGTGATTTAGGCACGGGTAGCCCTTGTCCAGATCCTGGCAGTGGAAGTCTCTTGGTCCTGGGGAATCTTTCTTTTTGAAGCAGGGAGGCAGGGACATCCGTCATCCAGCAGACAGGGGAGCCGGTATCGTAAAAGGCAGGGCACAGCCCAGCACCACTTTTCCCCCTAACCTTCAGGGTCAGCCAGCTATCACACCACTGCTGGAGCTTTCCCAGACCCTGTCACACTCCCTCTAGCTTGCACACCCAGGCAGGCCCACAGACAGACTGGACAAGAAAATAGCCACTTTCTAAAAGTGCTATTTCCAGACACAAAATTTAAAAACCATCTGTGCTAAAAGATGTATTATCAATTTCTGAATCCTGGGAAACCAGGTTTGGATTTTATATCTTGCTCCTGGGGGAAGATAGGCAGGTACACAAGGGACCCAGCTCTCCCCCATTCTGTCCTATGGGCATGACAGCCTTGCTGCAGTGAAAAACAAATTTGGCAGTAGTTCACTACTAGAGCATGTCCCCTACATCAGTACAGGCTCTACCTTTCACCCACACTGCCCCCTGCCCTGGGGTGTACCTAGGGCTTTCCCTAGGGGTGACCAATGTGTCAGGAAACAGCAGAATCCGGCCTGGCTAGTGGGTACACTGGCAAGGCTAATAGGGCAGATTTCAAACTGCGCGCTGGCACTGCCGTGGCAGGCCTGAGACACCTTTTCAGCGCTACTCTGTGGGGGCATAATAAGTACTGCAAACCCACTAGTAGCATTTGGATTACCAGCCATGGCATACTCAGGGCCCTTTATTAGGGACCCACTGGTAAAGCAAATATGCCAATCATGTATATCACCTTCTTGGGACAATATTACCCAGGGAGCACTTGCACTTTGGCACTGATCAGCAGTGGCATAGTGCCCGAAGCATCTAAACCAGCAAAACGTAATACAGCATAGAGTCAAAAAAACATAGGAGGCAGAGATCAAAAAGTCAGGGGAAACCACGCCAAGGATGCCAGGTCTAACACACATCATCCTCCCTAGAAATATAACAATAACAACAGGGTATAGACTGGCTGGTATTTCAATGTACAAGGGGGCAACTTCTCCTCCTCTCTGTTACCGCATAAAATAATAATTTTATTGAAGCTGGACCTTTTTGTGGCATTCTTCTTCATTGAGCCCATCCACACTCAAGCTAGAAGTTTGCTTGAGTGTGCGTGTGCTTAAACTCCTTTGGTAGCTTGAAATGTATATATCTATATTCACTGAAAAAACCATAGGTTTCACACCAGTTATAGTTAGCTTGAAATTTTACTGACATAAAACCATTGAAATTCCATGTTATAGTTAGTTGGACTCACTATAACTTGCGCGTGTAATGCACTGCTGATGACGTCACATATTACATCACTCATGACATGGTCAGTGACATCACTCATGACATCACTGATGACACCATCCAGTGAATGTGTGCCTTTCTGAACAAGCACTGGCGTTGCCAATAGGTCTCGCAGTAGGAAAGTTGGAGCTATTGGTTTTGTAAATGACAAAGCCCTTTATGTATTTAAAATGATAACCAAAGTGAAAGGCATTGTTATTTGCAATTGTAATGGCTCCAACTGTCGTACTGCGAGACCTATTGGCAACGTGAGTGGTTTTTCGTGTGTGAGTGGCGTTGTGTGTGTGAGTGGCGTTGTGTGTGTGAGTGGCGTTGTGTGTGTGAGTGGCGTTGCGTGTGTGAGTGGCGTTGCGTGTGTGAGTGGCGTTGCGTGTGTGAGTGGCGTTGCGTGTGTGAGTAGCGTTGCGTGTGTGAGTGGCGTTGCGTGTGTGAGTGGCGTTGCGTGTGTGAGTGGCGTTGCATGTGTGCGTGGCGTTGCGTAGTTGAGTGGCGTTGCGTAGTTGAGTGGCGTTGCGTAGTTGAGTGGCGTTGCGTAGTTGAGTGGCGTTGCGTAGTTGAGTGGCGTTGCGTAGTTGAGTGGCGTTGCGTAGTTGAGTGGTGTTGCGTAGTTGAGTGGCGTTGCGTAGTTGAGTGGCGTTGCGTAGTTGAGTGGCGTTGCGTAGTTGAGTGGCATTGCGTAGTTGAGTGGCGTTGCGTAGTTGAGTGGCGTTGCGTAGTTGAGTGGCGTTGCGTAGTTGAGTGGCGTTGCGTAGTTGAGTGGCGTTGCGTAGTTGAGTGGCGTTGCGTAGTTGAGTGGCGTTGCGTTGTTGCGCGGCGTTGCGTAGTTGCGCGGCGTTGCGTAGTTGCGCGGCGTTGTGAAGTTGCGTGGCGTTGCGTAGTTGCGTGGCGTTGCGTAGTTGCGTGGCGTTGCGTAGTTGAGTGGCGTTGCGTAGTTGAGTGGCGGTGCGTAGTTGAGTGGCGTTGCGTAGTTGAGTGGCGTTGCGTAGTTGAGTGGCGTTGCGTAGTTGAGTGGCGTTGCGTAGTTGAGTGGCGTTGCGTAGTTGAGTGGCGTTGCATGTGTGAGTGGCGTTGCATGTGTGAGTGGCGTTGCATGTGTGAGTGGCGTTGCATGTGTGAGTGGCGTTGCATGTGTGAGTGGCGTTGCATGTGTGAGTGGCGTTGCATGTGTGAGTGGCGTTGCATGTGTGAGTGGCGTGGCATTGCGGCGTTGCGTAGTTGAGCGGCGTTGCGTAGTTGAGCGGCGTTGCGTAGTTGAGCGGCGTTGCGTAGTTGAGCGGCGTTGCGTAGTTGAGCGGCGTTGCGTAGTTGAGCGGCGTTGCGTAGTTGAGCGGCGTTGCGTAGTTGAGTGGCGTTGCGTAGTTGAGTGGCGTTGCGTAGTTGAGTGGTGTTGCATGTGTGAGTGGCGTTGCGTTGTTGCGTGGCGTTGCGTAGTTGCGTGGCATTGCGGCGTTGCGTAGTTGCGCGGCGTTGCGTAGTTGAGTGGCGTGGCGTAGTTGATTGGCGTTGCGTAGTTGAGTGGCGTTGCGTAGTTGAGTGGCGTTGCGTAGTTGAGTGGCGTTGCGTAGTTGAGTGGCGTTGCGTAGTTGAGTGGCGTTGCGTAGTTGAGTGGCGTTGCGTAGTTGCGTGGCGTTGCGTAGTTGCGTGGCGTTGCGTAGTTGCGTGGCGTTGCGTAGTTGCGTGGCGTTGCATGTGTGAGTGGCGTTGCGTAGTTGCGTGGCGTTGCGTAGTTGCGTGGCGTTGCGTAGTTGCGTGGCGTTGCGGCGTTGCGTAGTTGCGCAGCGTTGCGTAGTTGAGTGGCGTTGCGTAGTTGAGTGGCGTTGCGTAGTTGAGTGGCGTTGCGTAGTTGAGTGGCGTTGCGTAGTTGAGTGGCGTTGCGTAGTTGAGTGGCGTTGCGTAGTTGAGTGGCGTTGTGTAGTTGAGTGGCGTTGCGTAGTTGCGTGGCGTTGCATGTGTGAGTGGCGTTGCGTTGTTGCGTGGCGTTGCGTAGTTGCATGGCGTTGCGTAGTTGCGCGGTGTTGCGTAGTTGAGCGGCGTTGCGTAGTTGAGTGGCGTTGCGTAGTTGAGTGGCGTTGCGTAGTTGCATGGTGTTGCGTAGTTGCGTGGCGTTGCGTAGTTGCGTGGCGTTGCGTAGTTGCGTGGCGTTGCGTGGTTGAGTGGCGTTGCGTGGTTGAGTGGCGTTGCGTGGTTGAGTGGTGTTGCGTGGTTGAGTGGCGTTGCGTGGTTGCGTGGCGTTGCATGTGTGAGTGGCGTTGCGTTGTTGCGTGGTGTTGCGTAGTTGCGTGGCATTGCGTAGTTGAGCGGCGTTGCGTAGTTGAGTGGCGTTGCGTAGTTGAGTGGCGTTGCGTAGTTGCGTGGCATTGCGTAATTGCGTGGCGTTGCGTAGTTGCGTGGCGTTGCGTAGTTGCGTGGCGTTGCGTGGTTGAGTGGCGTTGCGTGGTTGAGTGGCGTTGCGTGGTTGAGTGGTGTTGCGTGGTTGAGTGGCGTTGCGTGGTTGCGTGGCGTTGCATGTGTGAGTGGCGTTGCGTTGTTGCGTGGTGTTGCGTAGTTGCGTGGCATTGCGTAGTTGAGCGGCGTTGCGTAGTTGAGTGGCGTTGCGTAGTTGAGTGGCGTTGCGTAGTTGAGTGGCGTTGCGTAGTTGCGTGGCGTTGCGTAGTTGCGTGGCGTTGCGTAGTTGCGTGGCGTTGCGGAGTTGCGTGGCGTTGCGGAGTTGCGTGGCGTTGCGTGGTTGAGTGGCGTTGCGTGGTTGAGTGGCGTTGCGTGGTTGAGTGGTGTTGCGTGGTTGAGTGGCGTTGCGTGGTTGAGTGGCGTTGCATGTGTCAGAGGCTAAATGTAGCACAGGGAGACCTCCAGTGGTAAGACAATCCAAAACAACTTAGAAAACATTTGACAGTATGAAGAGATCAAACTCATGAACAAGCGTGATACACCTAAGCTAAAAATCATGATAAATAACAACACACATTAGAAGTGAAACTGCAAGTACAGAAGGACCAGCTTTGCTTGTTTAAAACTCCCACTTCAGGCAGATGAGTGTAATGTGTAAAGCGTCTTGTGCACATGAGCAGATCGGAGTCTGGAAGCAAATACAAAGAAGAGGAATGACTGAGGCTGGTGTGAAGCACATCAAAGGGCTTCTCCTCCCCTAATTAGCCGTTCTGGGGAAACTGAAAGTACGGCCGGCCTGTGGCCGGCCATGAATAATTAGGGGAGGAGAAGCCCTTTGATGTGCTGGGCTGGCTGGCCCTGAATGCGCGTGCATGTTATCACGTGGTTCACGGGCACTGCAAGAAAACCGCGGCTGAAAGGCCTTTGGTTTGACGAGAAAATAGCCGACTTGAATTCTCCCCATTTCCCATTCCTGCGGAATGGTAAAGGCTCGACCTAAAAATAAATATGTTTTATATATGTATATGTAAAGGTCAATGAAAGAATTAATGTTTAAATAAGTGTCTTAATGGATGTTTTAAAAAAAAAATTGATTGGTTAACTGGCTTATTAAGTATATTTTAGTGAATACATATATTAGCGAATATTGTTTAAATATTTAAATGTTTGTATCAGTGTTTCACTTTGTGTATAAGTGGCTGCATGGGTTGGTGAGTAGCTACATGTGTGTGTATATGGGTTATTAGATGTTTTTTTAAGTATCAGTATGAGTGTCTGTATGGTTTGGTGGGGGTATTACTTAGCACATAGATGCATCAATGACTGACTCACTGTTTGTATGTGTTTGGAAGACGGCATATGTGCAGGACTGTATGGATGGATGAGTGTGTATATATGTGTGTTAGTGAGTGAATGACTGTCTCACTAGTGTCTTTATCAGTAACTACATATGTTTTAATCTAGTATATGTGAGTATTGATGTATATAAGTGAGTAAATGTGAGAGTGAGAGATTGTAAGAGTTCCTGTTTAAATAAGTATGTGTTTCTATAAGTGATTATTTAAGAGAGTAAGTATGTGTAAGTTTCCTTAGAAGTAAGGTGGTAGTGTGTGTTTAGCTGTATATGCAAATAAATGGATGATCAATAGTTTATTTGCATGTGTGAGTATGTGTGTGAGCAACTTTTGGAAGACTGTCGGTGTGTTACAGGATGTATAGGTGTATCACTACATATGATGAGTGAGTATTTGTATGAGTGACTATATAGAACTGTTGGTGAATTAGTGGATGTGTATATAAATGGTGGAATTACTGAATTGGTTGTTGTAACTGGTATGGGTATCTCCTTTTTTTTGAAAATTTTAGTTTCTATTTTTGAATATGTGTTTCAAGGGTTAGAGTGAAAGGAGGTCTGTCACTCTGTCACAAGGATGGTGTCATGAGTGATGTCATGAGTGATGTCACTGACCATGTCATGAGTGATGTAATATGTGATGTCATCAGCAGTGCATTACACACGCAAGTTATAGTGAGTCCAACTAAGTATAACGTGGAATTTCAATGGTTTTATGTCAGTAAAATTTCCAGCTAACTATAACTGGTGTGAAACCTATGGTTTTTTTCAGTGAATTTCAAAGGTTTTTTAAATGCTAATTCCTAACTATAACTGGTGTGAAACGTTTGGGTTTTTCAGTGAATTTCAACGTTTTTTTAATGGCAAATCCCTAACTATATAAGACCTGAAAGCCCACCAGGAATCTCCAGTATGCGCCAGGGGACTGCATTGCAGAGAGGTGTAATGAAGCCACAACCCTTTTTACACCTCTCTGCAACGCAGCCCCCGTGCATATTTGAAGAGGGGGAACTAATTCCCCTTGCATACTGGGGGCCCCTGGGGGCCAACTAGCCGACCTGGAACCTCCAGTATGCACCAGGGGGCTGCATTGCAGAGGTGTAATGAGGCTATGCCCCTTGTTACACCTCTCTGCAACGCAGACCCCTGCCGCGTTTGCAGAGGGGGAACAAATTCCCCTTGCATACTGGGGGTCCCTGGGGGCCAACCAGCCCACCAGGAGCCTCCAGTATGCGCCAGGGGGCTGCATTGCAGAGAGGTATAATGAGGCCACACCCTTTTTATACCTCTCAGCAATGCAGGCCACTGGCGCGTTTGCAGAGGGGGGACTAATGCCCCTTGCATACTGGGGGTCCCTGGGTCATATCTGCCCAAACACCTATATTCCGAACAATTTGGATTATCATGTCCTATACTTTGGAATTTTTGAAAGACTGACTTTGAGGATGCTATAAATTACTCAAGTCTGCCCGAATTGTGTGGGTAAAATTGATACCTAGTCACTTTGAATAAGAATGTACTTACGTCTCGTCTAACATTTGGAAGAAATATCTAGTTATATGACAACAGGATACCGACATAACTTGAAGGAAAT
This sequence comes from Lissotriton vulgaris, assembly GCF_964263255.1. Taxonomy (NCBI): domain Eukaryota; kingdom Metazoa; phylum Chordata; class Amphibia; order Caudata; family Salamandridae; genus Lissotriton; species Lissotriton vulgaris. Next base: position 55,701 of record NW_028250592.1, on the reverse strand, counting down.
AAGAACGCCCTGAAGAAGTTCTGTTGTACAGAACAAAACGTTTCGGCTGGCTGTGGTACATAAACTTAAGGAAAATAAAAGCATTTGAATATACACCAAGATTCAGCGCTTCAATAAGGACTCTAAGTGATATGATTTGATTAGACTCATTGTGCAAGTGGTGCTGTGCCAAACTTTGGAATATTCTCCACTACTCTCTACTACTTACTCTCTCCTACTCCACTACTCTCAAATACTCACTCTCTACTACTCATTCTCTACTACTCTACTACTCTCTACTACTCTCTCTCTACTACTCACTCCCTACTACTCGCTACTCACTACTCCCTACTACTCACTATCTACTATTCTCTACTACTCACTCTATACTACTCTCTCTCTACTACTCTCTCTCTACTACTCACTCTTTACTACTCACTACTACTCTCTACTACTCACTCTCTACTTCTCACTCTCTACTACTCTCTACTACTCACTCTCTACTACTCTCTCTCTACTACTCACTCTCTACTACTCACTCTACTACCCACTCTCTACTACTCACTCTCTACTACTCTCTCTCTACTTGTCTCTACTACTCACTCTACTACTCTCTCTCTACTAGTCTCTACTACTCACTCTACTACTCACTCTCTACTACTCTCTACTACTCTCTCTCTACTACTCTCTACTACTCACTCTTTACTACTCTCTACTACTCACTCTCTACTGCTCTCTACTACTTACTCTACTACTTACTCTCTACTACTCTCTACTACTCACTTTACTATTCACTCTACTACTCTCTACTACTCACTCTGCTACTGTCTCTACTGCTCTCTACTACTCTCTACTACTCACTCTCTACTCTCTATTACTCACTCTCTACTCTCTACCTCTCACTCTACTAGTCTCTACCTCTCTTCCGCTACCTCTCTACCTCTACCTCTCTACCTCTCTCTACACTCACACATATATGCATATATATGCATATGCATTTATATATATGTATGTGTATGTATATATATATATATATATATATATATATATATATATATATATATATATATATATATATATAAAAACAACAAAAATAATTTTTTTTTTAAACAGCTACTTTTTTTTAAAACTGTCATTCTTTTTCTCCATGGTATGATCCCCGGTACGCTCCCCCCACGAAAATCCCCCCAAAAATTGGGTTTTTTTGCCCCGCGGGCCCTTTTATGGCCCCCACATCAAACCTAGGGGGTCAAGGGGGGGTCTACTCTGCCCCATTATGGTCAATTCCCCCTTTATTTTAGCCACCTCTTGTGTCTCGATCCTACCGAGACACAAGATGGCGGCCGCTCCGGACTGTTTGGAATGTTTACAGACACCCGAGAGCCAATCAGCTTTTCGCACGCAGGTCGCGTAGCGCGCCCGGTACGCACCCCGGTGCGCGTACCGGGGCGCTGCTATAGATATATATATTTTTTTGAACCTAAATTACTCAAAAACCACTGGAGCACATATCTTGAGACATAGCAAAGGCACATCGGGCTACCAGTCCCTACAATTTTGCCAAGTTTGGTGGAAATCCATTCAGCCGTTCGGGCTAAAAGGGAGTTCGACCGCCCTATGGAAATTAACATGGGGGAAAACACGTTTTGGGACCCCCCTTTTATCTCGGCCCCCGCTTGACGAATCCCCCCCAAACTTTCAAGGAAGGACCGGAGCTCCGCGAGACCATTTTGAGGAATTTTTCAGCCAGATTCGTCAACCGGCACCAAAGTTATTCTAAATAGAATTTTGAGATTTTGCATTGAAAAAAATCCTACCTATAACTACCTATTGGCGACCGCCAGTAGGTAATATATATATATATATTACCTAGTGGCCGTCGCCAGTAGGTAGTTATAGTTAGGATTATTTTCAATACAAAATCTCAACATTCTATTGTGAATAACTTTGGCGCCGGTTGAGGAATCTGCCTGAAAATTTCCTCAAATTTGCCTCGCGGCACTCCGGTCCTTCCCTGAAGGCTTGGGGGGGATTCGTCAAGCGGGGGCTGAGATAAAAGGGGAGTCCCAAAACGTGTTTTCCCCATGTTAATTTCCATAGGGCGGTCGACCTCACTTTCAGCCCGAACGGCTGAATGGATTTCCACCAAACTTGGCAAAATTGTAGGGACTGGTAGCCCGATGTGCCTTTGCTATGTCTCAAGATATGTGCTCCAGTGGATTTTGAGAAATTTAGGTTCAAATAAATATATATATCTATAAGCGCGCTCCGGTATGCGCACCAGGGCGCGTACCAGCGTGCTATGCGAGTTCGCGCGCGGAAATTGATTGGCTCTCAGGTGTCTGTAAACATTCCAAACAGTCCGGAGCGGCCACCATCTTGTGTCTCGGTAGGATCGAGACACAAAGGTGGCAAAAACAATGGGGGAAATGACCAAAAGGGGGCAGAGTAGACCCCCCTGACCCCCTAAGTTTGATGTGGGGGCCATAAAAGAGCCCCGCGGGGCATACATTTTTTTTTGATTTTCGCGGGGGGAGCGCCCGGTACGCGCACCGGGGAGCGTACCGGGGAGCGTACCATGGGGAAAAAAGAATGACAGTTTTAAAAAAAAGTAGCTGTTTTAAAAAAAAAATCTTTTTGTCGTTTTTTAATTTTTTTTATTTAAGTACCTACATGTAGGTACCAATGCAGAGACTTAAATTTAATGTACACCGTCTCCTCTGTAGATATCTTGCATGTTGTTATAGAAGTTATTGTAGAATATGTAATCTATACCATAGTCTGTCAGGAAAGCAGAAACAGATCCTTTAAGCACTCCCTGAGAAGTCCTAGGGGATCATGGGTAGTCTATCCTGCTCCCTTATGATGAAAAAGAGATGTAAAATACACATTGGAGATAATATAGTGGGAGAAAGGTAGTAACTATGAGTAAACTTACTATGTAACACAAAAAAGTTGCACAGTATACTATAAGTCTCATTTATAATACAATCATTTTGGTACTACTTCACGAATTACATATAAAAATGAAGAATGTCTCAAACAATTTAAAATTATTAAATATACATTTATTTTTCTGATTCTTTTTCAAAATTTTATAAAACTTCTAACATAATATTGTCCGGAATTTCCTCATAATTGTTAGTACATTATTTTATTTGTTCCAAACATTCTATTAACTTTTGGTCCAAAGAGTCATCCATGACATCAAATTCATCTCTTTGTTCTTCTGGATTTTCCACCTTTACTTCGAAAGAAATAACATTTGATTGTTTTTCTCCTTCCATTTTCTTTCTGAAAATTGCATAAAAAATAACTATATCAGTAGAGTTAGGGTACTGTTGGGTTTAAGTTCAGACAGTTACTGCTGAGTTTTTAACAGTGAAGTAATTTTTGGGCAGTGTATGGTTTCAGGCAGGAAGTAGCACTAATAAAAAGTGCATGTGATGAAGCCTAAGTAAATTCATAATTATACAAGAGAAGCCTAACTCAATCCATAATTATATCAGAGAAGTCTATTTCAATCTCTAACTCTTACAGAGGGACAGTATATAACTATCAGAAAACGTTTTCCCAAATTAACTTAAAGTGCACAACATAGTTCCCCTTCCAAATTAACAACTTACCTTTTTCAAAGTAGTTGAAGTTTTTTGTCAAAATTCTTTCAAAATGTACCTCAGGTAGTATTAGTCAAAATGGCTGTTTCCCTCTCATTTTTCATATATATTCCTGTACTTAACCAATCAAATGTCAGCACATAAAAGTACAAAATGTAAGTAACATTTTAATTGGTTGTAAATTCCAACACTTTCATAATTGTTTTTGTCATGTAATTTACCTCAGGATATTTAGACAGGGCTACAGCCTAAATGGCTCAATGGAATACCACCAAATTTGGGAAAATGGTAGCGACTGCTATGTAGTAGGGCCTATTCTATATTTGGTGAAAGTGTCTCCTGTGGTTTTTATGTAAATTAACTTCCCACATTTTTTTAGGGAGCGCTTACGGGAATCCGCCATCTTGTGTTTCGGTAAAATTGAGACACAAGATGGAGGACAAACAACGTTGGGAATGGGTAGAAGGGGACACGGTAGACAGCCCCTGACCCCCTAGGTTTTCTGAGGGGGGCTTAGGAGGCCTATATAGGCCAAAAAGTTTTCGCGGGGGAGCGCCCGGTACGCGCACCGGGGAGCGTACCGGGAGCGTACTTTGGTGAAAAATAGTGAAAAAAGTTAGAGTAAAAAAATCATTTTGAGTGATCAGAGGTAGGATAGCCCTGAAAAGAGCTTTTGGGTTCTGTGCCTGATTTAGGTACCTACAAGTAGGTTCCAATGCACAGTCTTAAATTCAGGAGGAATATTCTATTCCCCTCATCTGAGAAGTGCACACCATCTCCTCTGTAGATATCTTGCATGTTGTAACGCACGTTATTGTTGTATATTGAACCCATTCCATAGTCTCTCATGTAAGCAGAAACAGATTTATTCACATGTTTCCGTGCTTTCTCAAATTGTGGACAAAATTGGTTGGACCAGTTCCATTTCTGTCTTTGACATATATTAGAATATACCAAGGCAGTTTGTGGAAAAAGTGTCATCAATTGACCATAGGTGTCCTTTAAAAGCATTTCCAGACCTACCGCAGTCAAAGTGCCCAAGTCATTTCCACCACAGTGCACTATTAAGAGGTCAGGGTTTGGCAGGTGCAAAAAGGTTTTCACCAATGGTATCAATTGGTGACATCTCAATCCTCTCTGGCCAATCCACTTGATTTCCATATTTGATAAATCAAGGTTGTGAAAATTTCTGCTAGCTGCATACCTCTGAGCCCAGTGGATGTAGCTATGTCCAATAATCCAGACAGAATACATGGTGAGAGAAGGTTCTGGTGCAGTCAGATGAAGTGGGGGAATGAAATGTCAGTTGGAACCGTAGGAGTTTACAAAAAAATAATTGTGGAGTTTCCCTGCTCGTGAATCACAAGCAATGTGGGTTTAGATAGTTGAAAACTAAATGTTCGGGTGCATGGTTGTGTTTTGGGAAAGAAGCAATTTGAATGGTTAAGAAAAAGTCAATTAAAGCAATAATGCATCGGATAAGCTGGTGTATTGAGAGGTCAAACATCCTTGCTGACTTCATTTGCAACATTGTAGAATAAACCTTTGAACATGAGAGTTCAGTAAGGAGGGAGTTGCTATGGTAACAGGTAGAAAGGTCTGAGGGGGAAGGGTGTTGGTTTGAAAATAGTGAGGGAAGAGTTTTGATTGGTTGAAATTAGGCATATGTGTGTAGAATTAGAGGTTTTCTGTGCCAGTCATGGTTGCAGTGTCTTGAGTGCATACCTTTTGCTCTGCTAAAGAAAAATTGGTATGCGTGTCTGACACTGTTCTCAATCTCCCAAAACATTTGTAAAGGTAAGTAATGATTCATTTAATTTAGATGGAGACTTGTTTGCTCTATGGAGAAGATTTGGAAGCAGATAGTGAAGTTTCAGTAGTGAAATATAATGCTTGTACATAGGACCTGTGCTGTGTTTGTAAAATGTTATTTAAAAAACGATTTGGGGTAAATGAATGGCTTTTATATTTTTGAGAAGGAATTAATAATGTCTGCCTCATTAAATAAATATATTTGAACCTCTCACAATGATGTCACCTGCGTTACCTCAGATTAGGAAGCAGATTGAGCTTCTTTCTTGTTGGTTTGCATCATGTTTTTTGATAATGCTTGGTAAATAGATTTTGCTGCATAGAGGAATTGCATTATGTAAAATTGAGAAGTTTCACTAGTGACATGGAATGCTTGTACATAGGACCTGTGCTGTGTTTGTAAAATGTTATTTAAAAAACGATTTTGGGGTAAATGGATGGCTTTTATATTTTTGCGAAGGAATTAATAGTGTTTGCCTCATTAAATAAATATATTTGAACCTTTTAGAATGATGTCACCTGTGTTACCTCAAATTAGGAAGCAGATTGAGCTTCTTTCTTGTTGGTTTGTGGCATTTTTTGGGCAAATGCTTGATATTAACATATGCAAGATAGAGAAATTGTGTTTTGTGAAATAGTGAGGTTTCAGTAGTGAAATTGTATGCTTGTACATAGGACCTGTGCTGTGTTTCTTAAATGTGATGCGAAAAACGATTTTCGAGCAAATGAATGGTTTTTACATTTTTGAGAAGGAATAAATAGTGTAGATGATATGATGCCTGTCCAGAGGTGTAGATGAGGTGAGGCCTGTCCAGGGGTGCAGATGAGGTGAAGTTTGTTCAGGGTTGCAGATGAGGTGAGACTTGTATAGGGGTGCAGAGAAGGCGAGGCCTGTGTTCAAGAGTGTAGTGGGAGAGAAGCCTGTCCTGGGGTGCAAAGGAGGTGAGGCTTGCTTTTATTTTTCAAAATATGTTGATCTGTTCAAACATTTTTCTTTACATTTCTGATACCTTGCTTTTTAATAACATATTGCAGAGAGAGAGAGGACATTGTAGCCACATTGTTAGAATTGAGGGTTTCTAGAGGCCAAGGCTTCTGACCAAATAGGGATCCTCTCCTCCAGTCAGGGTAAGGGGGATACATGTGTGTGGACAACCCCTGCTCACCCCCTTGGCAGCTTGGCAGAGCAGACAGACTTATCTCCAGGGCAATGTGTAAAGTATTTGCGCCAACACATACAGTAATGAAATAGAGCACCACAAACGGACACCACACAGGTATATTTATAAAAATCATATATCTTTATATATTTTTAGGCAGACTTTGAAAAAAAGCTAACATAAACCAACATAACATATGCTTGTTGAAACAAAAGTATTCTTCTAGTGGGAAGTGTTATTAAAAAGTAGAAAGAGTCTGTTGCAAAAGATTGTGCAATTCAGAATGCACCATGAGCAGTCTTTGATTGAAAAGGACTGCCCCTCTCTTCAAGGGGACCCTGTGCGCGGGTGCGCGTAAGAATGTAATGCCCCCATGAACTGTACCTCCTTAAGGCTGCTCGGATAATGATACAAACAATATCTTCCTTTTAGCCCGGTACCGCACTTCACTCTGGTGCCGGTACGGGCTTCCAGGGAGGCACACTCCACGCCTCCCTCTCCCCCCAGGTGGACATGCGTTTGTCCGAGGCAAACACTCGAGCGTTACCTAGGGTGGAAGCAGCAAGTAGTACGGCTCCCGGGTTCCTTGTGCCGCGAAGCTCGTGGCAGATGCGCTGGGCCAATCCCAGCGCTGCTTCCGGTCTTTCCTCCTGATGACTCGGCGAGTTGCGAGCCACTCACAGCGCGGCCTCTGGGGATTCCAGCGATGAAGTCAGGGCCCACGGGCCAATCACAGTGCAGCGGGGACGACGAGCCCCTCTTCCCTCATGGCGATCTTCTCCGTGCTATTCCTCTGCGGGGGGGGCACCTCAGGACCTCGCAGTTCCAGCGGTGGAGGTCAGGGTCCCTCGGCACTTGGGGGAAGGCACGGCCAGACAGGCCCCGTGGCAGCAGCGGTGATCTTTGGTAAAACAGGCACCAGGGGGAGAGCGGGCTGGCAAGGCTTACGTCGCTCTTGTTCTTCTCCGGTGCAGACGCAAGAAAGGGTGATATTCCTGCTCTGAAGGCAGCAAAGCGGTGTAGGTCAAAACAGCAGGAATTTGATGGCCCTGATTCCTGGTATCAGGAGGCTAGCTCTACTTCTAGCCCTTGGAGAGTTCTTCTTGGCAGGAGGGGGACCAAGCACACAGCACAGTCCCAACGGTCCCTCTTTGGTAGAACAATAAAGACAGCAGGTCAACTCCCAGGCACACAGCAATTGCAGCACTGTTCCCCAGGTCTTCTTCCGGTGTTCTTTTTCAGCAGGGATCCTCCTCTTGAGTCAAAAGTAGTCTGATTCTATTGTGCACAGGTCTTTCCTTTATACAGCAAATTGTCTTTGATGCCTTTGAGGTTTTGTGATTTAGGCACAGGTTGCCCTTGTCCAGATACTGGTGGTGGGAGTCTCTTGGTCCTGTGGAATCTTTCTTTTTGAAGCAGGGAGGCAGGGTCATCCGTCATCCAGCAGACAGGGGAGCCGGTATCGTAAAAGGCTGGACACAGCCCAGCACCACTCCTCCCCCTAACCTTCAGGGGCAGCCAGCTATCACCCCACTGCAGGAGCTTTCCCAGACCCTGTCACACTCCCTCTAGCTCGCACCCAAGCAGGCCCACAGACAGACTGGACAAGAAAATAGCCACTTTCTAAAAGTGCTATTTCCAGACACAAAATTTAAAAACCATCTGTGCTAAAAGATGTATTATCAATTTCTGAATCCTGGGAAACCAGGTTTGGCTTTTCTATCTTGCTCCTGGGAGAAGATAGGCAGGTACACATGGGACCCAGCCCTCCCCCATTCTGACCTGTGGGCAGGATAGCCTTGCTGCAGTGTAAAACGAATTTGGCATTAGTTCACTACTAGAGCATTTCCCCTACATCAGTAGAGGCTCTACCTTTCACCCACACTGCCCCCTGCCCAGGAGTTACCCAGGGCTTTCCCTAGGGGTGACCAATGTGTAAGGAAAGGGCAGGATCCGGCCTGGCAAGATTTCAAACTGCGCGCAGGCACTGCTGTGGCAGGCCTGAGACACCTTTTTAGTGCTACTCCTGTGGGGGCACAATAAGCCCATTAGTAGCATTTGGATTACCAGCCCTGGCACACTCAGTGCCCTTTACAAGGGACGCACTGGTAAAGCAAATAAGCAAATCATGTATATCCCCTTCCTGGGACAATATTACCCAGGGAGCACTTGCACTTTGGCAGTGATCAGCAGTGGCAAAGTGCCCGAAGCATCTAAACCAGCAAAACGTAATCCAGCATAGAGTCAAAAAAACATAGGAGGCAGAGATCAAAAAGTCAAGGGAAACCACGCCAAGGTTTCCAGGTCTAACACGTGTCCCCTCCAGCTGAAAGTGAGGGGAACTACCCAACCCCTTGGGAGTTCTCATCACTAAGGCGGAAAAGTCTGGACAGACCGTCAGCATTGGTGTGTTCTGTGCCAGGGCGGTGTTCCACCGTAAAGTCCATTCCCTGTAGGGAGATTGACCACCTCAACAGTTGTGGGTTCTCCCCCCTCATCTGCATTAACCATCTGAGAGGCCTGTGGTCTGTCTGAACCCGGAAGTGAGTCCCAAATAAGTAGGTTCTTAGCTTCTTCAGCGCCCAGGCCTCAGCAAAAGCTTACCTTTCAATTGCGCTCCACCTCTGTTCCCGGGGGAGTAGCCTCCTACTAATGAAGACTACAGGTTGGTCCCAGCCTTCGTCATTCAGTTGGAAGAGCACTGCTCCCACCCCATGCCCTGAAGCGTCTGTCTACACTACAAATTCCTTGGAGAAATCAGGTGCCCTGAGCACGGGTACGGTGCACATGGCAGATTTCAGGGCATCAAAGGCAGTCTGACAGGCATCGGTCCAAATCACCCTTTTGGGCTGTTTGTTAGACGTCAACCCTGTCTCAAGGGGGCCACAATGGTGCCATACCGTTTGACAAACCTCCTGTAATACCCGGTGAGGCCCAAGAAGGCTCTCACCTCTGTCTGGGTCTTGGGGGGCTCCCAATCCAGAATGGTATCAATCTTTGCTTTTAGGGGCGCCACCTGGCTGCTCCCTACCTGGTGTCCCAAGTACACCACAAATCCCTGCCCTATCTGGCCCTTACTGGCCTTGATAGTGAGGCTTGCACTCTGCAGAGCCTTCAACACTTCCCAGAGGTGTTGCAGGTGTTCCTCCCAAGTGGAGAGGAACACAGCAATGTCATCCAGGTATGCAGAGCTGAATTGCTCCAGTCCGGACAGTACCTGGTTGACCAGTCTCTGGAAGGTGGCAGGGGTGTTTTTCAAACCAGAGGGCATGACTCTGAACTGGAAGTGCCCCTCTGGTGTTGAAAACACCGATCTCTCCTTTGCCCCCTCAGTTAAGGCAATCTGCCAGTACCCAGAAGTCAAATCAAATGTACTAAGATACTTGGCAGCCTCCAGCCGATCCACAAGCTCATCAGCTTGGGGGATGGGGTGTGCGTCAGTCTTGGTGATCGCATTGAGCCTGCGGTAGTCCACACAAAACCTGAGTTCTGGGGTGGCACCGGGCGCAGCAGCCTTTGGTACTAAGACTACCGAACTAGCCCACGGGCTGCTGGATGGCTCAATCACCCCTAGCGCCAACATCTTGGAAACCTCTTCCTTGATGCTGACCCTGACTTGGTCAGCTACCCGGTAACATTTCTGTTTCACCGGGGGCTATCTCCAGTGTCCACATCATGGACGCACCAACTGGTGGCTCCTGGGGTCAGGGAAAACAGGGATGCAAACTGACCCAACGCCTGGCGACAGTCTCTCTGCTGCTCTGTGGTCAGGGTGGGTGAGAGAACCACTCCATCCACTGACCCATCTTGTTCCTTAGCTGCCAGGAGGTCAGGAAGAGGATCACTTTCCTCCTCCATCCCATCATCTGTAGAAAGGAGCATTGCGACATCCGACCTCTCAAAGTGTGGTTTGAGGCGGTTCACATGCAGGACCCTCAAAGGGTTCCTGGGAGACTGAAAGTTAACCAGGTAGGTTACATCGCTCTTGCGTTCCACCACCTCATACGGCCCAGTCCATTATCTTGGAGCACACAAGGCTCCACTGGCACCATCACCCACACCTTCTGTCCAGGTTGAAATTCGACCAGAGTGGAATTCTGGTCATACCATCTTTTCATTTCTTCCTGGCTGGCTTCTAGGTTCGCCTGAGCGAGTTTCCTGAAGCGTTGACTCTGGTTGGGGAAGGCCTGCACATAGCTGAACACATCCAGAGGGGTCTTACCAGGGGATTTCTCCCAACCCTCCTTCACCAGACTCAGAGATCCTCAATCAGGGTGACCGTAAAGAAGCTCAAAGGGACTCAACCCTAAAGACTTCTGGGGCACCTCTCTGTAGGCAAAGAACAGGCAGGGTAGGAAGACGTCCCACTTCTGCCTCATGGGCTCTGTGAGGCCCATTATCATACCTTTGAGGGTCTGTTTGAATCTATCAACCAGACCATTCCCTTGAGGGTGGAAAGGAATGGTGAACTTATTAGTTACGAGTAGAATGATTGGTTTGTCGCACAGCAAAGTTCAGTATTGAAGGTCAAAAAACAAGTGTGAGAAAAAGTAGTCAGTATTAGTGAGGTTTGCAGCCCAGGTGGCGTCTCTTGTCAAGGACGACCAGTTACTTAACAATTGTGAACTTATTAGTTACCCCACACTACTCCCACAAAGGCTTCATGTACTTAGAGATGAAGTTGGTACCCCTGTCGGATACCACCTCTCTGGGGAATCCCACACGGGAGAAGATCCCCATCAATGCACGGCCCACCACTGGGACTGTGATTATCCAGAGAGGGGCAGCTTCCGGGTACCGGGTGGCATGGTCCACCAAGACCAGGATGAACCTGTTGCCTAGGGCTGTCCTGGGTTCCAGAGGCCCCACAATGTCTATGCCCACTCGATCAAGAGGGGTGCTAACCACAGGAAAGGGTTGGAGGGGTGCCTTGCACTTTCCTCCACTCTTGCCACTGGCCTGGCAAGTCTGACAAGTCCTACAAAAAGTTCCCACGTGCTTCTTCATCTTGGGCCAGTAAAAGTGTGTGACAAGCCGTTGAAAGGTCTTGTCTTGCCGCAGATGTCCTGCGAGAAAAGCGATACAAAAGGGGATGATGGATGGAGCGTTTGAGCAAATCAAACACTCACTCCCAGTCAACTGATCTGGGTTTAATCCATCACCATTCTTTAGCTCACTCTGCCACCCCAGTTCAGACATTGCCATATGCAAATCAGTCTGACCCTGTGCCTCATGGGAACAGTCCAGCCCGAACTGCCAAGCCATGTCTTCCCTGGACCCGAAACAAGCATCCTGGGACCGGTTTTGGATTCATAATCCTCATCAGCCAGGCTATCTTGAATCCAGTGGCAAAGTGAGCAAGGGACTCACATCTGAGCATATCCTGCCAATTTAGGGCGAACAAAGCGATACAAAAGGGGATGATGGACGGAGCGTTTGAGCAAATCAAATACTCACCCACAGTCAACTGATCTGGGTTTAATCCATCACAATTCTTTAGCTCACTCTGCCACCCCAGTTCAGACATGGCCATATGCAAATCAGTCTGACCCTGTGCCTCATGGGAACAGTCCAGCCCGAACTGCCAAGCCATGTCTTCCCTGGACCGGAAACAAGCATCCTGGGACCAGTTTCGGATTCATAATCCTCATCAGCCAGGCTATCTTGAATCCAGTGGCAAAGTGAGCAAGGGACTCACGTCTGAGCATACCCTGCCAACTTAGGGCAAACAAAGCGATACAAAAGGGGATGATGGATGGAGCATTTGAGCAAATTAAACACTCACGTCATGAGCCAGACCCAGTAAGAAGGTCCTGAAGTGCTCGGGTACCACCAGCACACGGGCTGCACCGGGCTCAATGACCTTAGGCTCACTATACAACAACTCATCTTCCCAGTAAATTAGATGGTGTTTGGACTCTCCACCTGCTGCCTTGTCTGAAACCTGTTGCCGCATACCAATAAGAGAGGGGCACTCTTTCTACGCCTTGCAGAACTCCTCCCTTGAGGGACTCCCTTCTTGCTGCCAATGGGTCAGCTCAGGTAAGTCTCCTAGTTTGGCTACCTGTTCCCCTGTAGGTACCAGAGCATCACCCTCAGGTTCTGCTTCCTCCTGGACCGTGGGAACGGCTGGGGCTGGTTTCCCACGCCCCCTGCCCTTCCTTCTCTGGGCAGGTACCTGGGCCACTGTTTCAGGCTCCAAGTCTGCTTGACCACCCCTACTGGCGGCCATGGACCGAGTGGTCGCACAGGCCCACTCAGGCCAACCCAACATCTCAAGATGCTCCTGGCGTTCCACCTCCCTCCAGGGAGAACTCTCCAGGTCATTGTCCAGCAGACAGTCTGCCGTCATGGAGGGCCTCACAACAACCCTCAAGGGACCTGAGACCTCCCCCCCACTCAAAGGGAACTTGCGCCACTTTGCAGAGGTGCACCGAGTTGTAAGCTGACACTACTGGGTGTAGTACATCTGGGATAACCTGCTCCTCAGAGACCCACTGACCCCTGACAGATTTCACACTGGCTCCTGTATCTCTGAGAGCCTCCACCCTCCTCCCGTTGATGGTCACCCACTGCCTGTACTTTTTAGTGTTTTCAGGCAGGTAGGTTTCCTGGACCATCTCTCGGTCTCCTAAAGAGACCAGGGTCATCACTGCCAGCTCCTCCTCCCCACTAGGTACTAACTCCTCCCCCAAGGTTACACTCGTCAAACTCGGTTTGGGAGCACCAGGGGGTGCTGGGGATTTCTTGGGGCATCTAAGGGCAATGTGACCATTCTCATTGCAGTTGTAACACCTAATGGGACATTGTAAGGTACGCCCACCCTTAGGGGGTGGTGGTGCCTTAGACTGGGATGCTGGGGACTCCTTTCCAGCTGAACTGTTTTGGGGCCCTTTAGGGAACTCCTTATTGTTACCCCCACTCTTCTGCTGGGGACCCTGTCCAACTTTGGCTGTGGTACCCACAATCCCCTTGTGGACCCTGGTGCTGGTCCAGTGGTTCGCCTCCTTAGCAAGCTCCGAAGGATCAGTTAACTTACTATCCAAAAGATGCTAGCGCAGCTCTGGAACACATAGTCTGCTCAAGTGCTCCCAACTAATTAAATGGAATAACCCCTCATAATCAGTTGCCTTTCTGCCCTTTATCCAACCATCCAATGCACGCGTATACAGGTTCACACACTCCACCCATGTACTGGGCTCTAACTTTTTGAAGTTCCTAAACTTCTGTCTATACTGCTCTGGGGTAAGCCCATACCTGAGGCATAGGACCTCCTTCATATGGGGGTAGGTCAATTTGCCTGCTAATTCTAAGGGTGAGAGGACATCCCTCCAAGAAGCCTCAAAATGTTTCCACAGGCCTGCCCCCCAATCCTCCGTAGGCACCTTACCCATCTTTAGAGCAATCTCATAGGCTGTGAACCACACATAGATATCCTCCCACCTCTTAAAATTCTGGACTGTATCCTTGGGGAGGTAAACCCTATGCCCATGCACTGGCTGTGTGCTGCCACCATTTGAAACGGACTCCAACTGCTTAGCTTTTAGATCCAGTTCTCTCATGCTCACCTCATTGGCCAGAATTAACTTCTTTTCTTTCATCTGAGCCCTGAGCCTCAGGACTTCTAGCTCATGTTCTCGCACTCTCTGGTTCTCTTGAATTTCCTCCGGGGAGAGACCTCTGCTGGAATGGTTGCTGCCAGCCCTTGAGGCTGGTCCGCCTATTGGCAGATCACTTGCTCCAAAGCCATTCCCTGGTGGATTCTCCGTCTCTTCAGCACCTGCCACCCTGGCCTCTTTGACCTCCCACCAGACCTTTAAGGCTTCCTGCAGATCATCCTTTCTAGAGCTGGTTTTGATGGGGCACCCAAACTCTCTGCAGTACTTCCTGAGAGCATCCTTATGGTAGGAATACAGATCCTCAATGTTAAAATCAACTTCTCCCTTTACACTGGCTTTCTTCTCACTTTGTGCCTTTTTACTGGGTGCATTCTCACTGGTCTGTGACATGGTGCTTCAAGGAAATTCCAAAATAGGACCAAAAAAAAAACACAACAAAAAGAACAAAAATAATTCGGTATGTGGTTATGTAGGTCTGCACTAAACTAGTGATGCACACCAATCACTGTAGGTCAGGCGCAAATACACGTTTACATCCCACCGCTGCCACCAATGTTAGAATTGAGGGTCTCTAGTTGGCAGAGGCCAAGGCTTCTGACCAAATAGGGACCCTCTCCTCCAGTCAGGGTAAGGGGGATACACGTGTGTGGACAACCCCTGCTCACCCCCTTGGTAGTTTGGCAGAGCAGACAGGCTTATCTCCAGGGCAATGTGTAATGTATTTGCGCCAACACATACAGTAATGAAATAGAGCACCACAAACGGACACCACACAGGTATATTTATAAAAATAATATATCTTTATATATTTTTAGGCAGACTTTTTAAAAAAATGGACATAAACTAACATAACATATGCTTCTTGAAACAAAAGTATTCTTCTTGTGGAAAGTGTTCTTAAAAAGTAAAAAGAGTCTGTTGCAAAAGATTGTGTAATTCGGAATGCACCACGAGCAGTCTTGGATTGAAAATGACTGCCCCTCTCTTCATGGGGACCCTGTGCGCGGGTGCGCGTAAGAATGTAATGCCCCCATGAACTGTACCTCCTTAAGGCTGCTCGGATTATGATACAAACAATATATTCCTTTTAGCCTGGTCCAGCACTTCACTCTGGTGCCGGTAGGGGCTTCCAGGGAGGGGCTCGGTGATAGATGACTTCAGCGCCCGCTGATGCCGGCGATCCACACACTCCGCGCCTCCCTCTCCCCCAGGTGGACACGCGCTCGTCCAAGGCAAACACTCGAGCGTTACCTGGGGGGGAAGCGGCAGGCAGAACGGCTCCCGGGTTCCTTGTGCCGCGAAGCTCGTGGCAGACGCGCTGGGCAAATCCCAGTGCTGCTTCTGGGCTTTCCTCCTGATGACTCGGCGAGTCGCGAGCCACTCACGGTGCGCCCTCTGGGGATTCCGGCGATGACGTCAGGGCCCACGGGCCAATCGCAGCGCGGCGGGGACGGCGAGCCCTTCTTCCCTCAGGGCGATCTTCTCCATGCGATTACTCAGCGGGGGGCACCTCTGGACCTCGCAACTCCAGCGGTGGAGGTCAGGGGTCCTCGGCGCTTGGGGGAAGACACGGCCAGACAGGCCCCGTGGCCGCAGCGGTGATCTTTGGTAAAACAGGCCCCAGGGGGAGAGCGGGCCAGCAAGGCACACACCGCTCTTGTTCTCCTTCGGTGCAGACGCAAGAAAGGGTAATCTTCCTGCTCTGAAGGCAGCAGAGCAGTGTAGGTCAAAATGGCAGGACTTTGATGGCCCTTATTCCTGGGATCAGGAGGCTAGCTCTACTTCTAGCCTTTGGAAAGTTCTTCTCGGCAGGAGGGGGACAAGCACACAGCACAGTCCCAACGGTCCCTCTTAGGTAGAACAATAAAGACAGCAGGTCAGCTCCCAGACACACAGCAATGGCAGCACTGTTCCCCAGGTCTTCTTGCGGTGTTCTTCTTCAGCAGGGATCCTCCTCTTGAGTCAAAAGCAGTCTGATTCTATTGTGCACGGGTCTTTCCTTTATAGAGCAAATTGTCTTTGATGCCTATGAGGTTTTGTGATTTAGGCACGGGTAGCCCTTGTCCAGATCCTGGCAGTGGAAGTCTCTTGGTCCTGGGGAATCTTTCTTTTTGAAGCAGGGAGGCAGGGACATCCGTCATCCAGCAGACAGGGGAGCCGGTATCGTAAAAGGCAGGGCACAGCCCAGCACCACTTTACCCCCTAACCTTCAGGGTCAGCCAGCTATCACACCACTGCTGGAGCTTTCCCAGACCCTGTCACACTCCCTCTAGCTTGCACACCCAGGCAGGCCCACAGACAGACTGGACAAGAAAATAGCCACTTTCTAAAAGTGCTATTTCCAGACACAAAATTTAAAAACCATCTGTGCTAAAAGATGTATTATCAATTTCTGAATCCTGGGAAACCAGGTTTGGATTTTATATCTTGCTCCTGGGGGAAGATAGGCAGGTACACAAGGGAACCAGCTCTCCCCCATTCTGTCCTATGGGCATGACAGCCTTGCTGCAGTGAAAAACAAATTTGGCAGTAGTTCACTACTAGAGCATGTCCCCTACATCAGTACAGGCTCTACCTTTCACCCACACTGCCCCCTGCCCTGGGGTGTACCTAGGGCTTTCCCTAGGGGTGACCAATGTGTCAGGAAACAGCAGAATCCGGCCTGGCTAGTGGGTACACTGGCAAGGCTAATAGGGCAGATTTCAAACTGCGCGCTGGCACTGCCGTGGCAGGCCTGAGACACCTTTTCAGCGCTACTCTGTGGGGGCATAATAAGTACTGAAAACCCACTAGTAGCATTTGGATTACCAGCCATGGCATACTCAGGGCCCTTTATTAGGGACCCACTGGTAAAGCAAATATGCCAATCATGTATATCACCTTCTTGGGACAATATTACCCAGGGAGCACTTGCACTTTGGCACCGATCAGCAGTGGCATAGTGCCCGAAGCATCTAAACCAGCAAAACGTAATACAGCATAGAGTCAAAAAAACATAGGAGGCAGAGATCAAAAAGTCAGGGGAAACCACGCCAAGGATGCCAGGTCTAACACACATCATCCTCCCTAGAAATATAACAATAACAACAGGGTATAGACTGGCTGGTATTTCAATGTACAAGGGGGCAACTTCTCCTCCTCTCTGTTACTGCATAAAATAATAATTTTATTGAAGCTGGACCTTTTTGTGGCATTCTTCTTCATTGAGCCCATCCACACTCAAGCTAGAAGTTTGCTTGAGTGTGCGTGTGCTTAAACTCCTTTGGTAGCTTGAAATGTATACATCTATATTCACTGAAAAAACCATAGGTTTCACACCAGTTATAGTTAGCTTGAAATTTGACTGACATAAAACCATTGAAATTCCACGTTATAGTTAGTTGGACTCACTATAACTTGCGCGTGTAATGCACTGCTGATGACGTCACATATTACATCACTCATGACATGGTCAGTGACATCACTCATGACATCACTGATGACACCATCCAGTGAATGTGTGCCTTTCTGAAAAATAAATATGTTTTATATATGTATATGTAAAGGTCAATGGAAGAATAAATGTTTAAATAAGTGTCTTAATGGATGTTTTAAAAAAAAAATTGATTGGTTAACTGGCTTATTAAGTGTATTTTAGTGAATACATATATTAGCGAATATTGTTTAAATATTTAAATGTTTGTATCAGTGTTTCACTTTGTGTATAAGTGGCTGCATGGGTTGGTGAGTAGCTACATGTGTGTGTATATGGGTTATTAGATGTTTTTTTAAGTATCAGTATGAGTGTCTGTATGGTTTGGTGGGGGTATTACTTAGCACATAGATGCATCAATGACTGACTCACTGTTTGTATGTGTTTGGAAGACGGCATATGTGCAGGACTGTATGGATGGATGAGTGTGTATATATGTGTGTTAGTGAGTGAATGACTGTCTCACTAGTGTCTTTATCAGTAACTACATATGTTTTAATCTAGTATATGTGAGTATTGATGTATATAAGTGAGTATATGTGAGAGTGAGAGATTGTAAGAGTTCCTGTTTAAATAAGTATGTGTTTCTATAAGTGATTATTTAAGAGAGTAAGTATGTGTAAGTTTCCTTAGAAGTAAGGTGGTAGTGTGTGTTTAGCTGTATATGCAAATAAATGGATGATCAATAGTTTATTTGCATATGTGAGTATGTGTGTGAGCAACTTTTGGAAGACTGTCAGTGTGTTACAGGATGTATAGGTGTATCACTACATATGATGAGTGAGTATATGTATGAGTGACTATATAGAACTGTTGGTGAATTAGTGGATGTGTATATAAATGGTGGAATTACTGAATTGGTTGTTGTAACTGGTATGGGTATCTCCTTTTTTTTGAAAATTTTAGTTTCTATTTTTGAATATGTGTTTCAAGGGTTACAGTGAAAGGAGGTCTGTCACTCTGTCACAAGGATGGTGTCATGAGTGATGTCATGAGTGATGTCACTGACCATGTCATGAGTGATGTAATATGTGATGTCATCAGCAGTGCATTACACACGCAAGTTATAGTGAGTCCAACTAACTATAACGTGGAATTTCAATGGTTTTATGTCAGTAAAATTTCCAGCTAACTATAACTGGTGTGAAACCTATGGTTTTTTTCAGTGAATTTCAAAGGTTTTTTAAATGCTAATTCCTAACTATAACTGGTGTGAAACCTATGGGTTTTTCAGTGAATTTCAACGTTTTTTTAATGGCAAATTCCTAACTATATAAGACCTGAAAGCCCACCAGGAATCTCCAGTATGCGCCAGGGGACTGCATTGCAGAGAGGTGTAATGAAGCCACAACCCTTTTTACACCTCTCTGCAACGCAGCCCCCGTGCATATTTGAAGAGGGGGAACTAATTCCCCTTGCATACTGTGGGCCCCTGGGGGCCAACTAGCCGACCTGGAACCTCCAGTATGCACCAGGGGGCTGCATTGCAGAGGTGTAATGAGGCTATGCCCCTTGTTACACCTCTCTGCAACGCAGACCCCTGCCGCGTTTGCAGAGGGGGAACAAATTCCCCTTGCATACTGGGGGTCCCTGGGGGCCAACCAGCCCACCAGGAGCCTCCAGTATGCGCCAGGGGGCTGCATTGCAGAGAGGTGTAATGAGGCCACACCCTTTTTATACCTCTCAGCAATGCAGGCCACTGGCGCGTTTGCAGAGGGGGGACTAATGCCCCTTGCATACTGGGGGTCCCTGGGTCATATCTGCCCAAACACCTATATTCCGAACGATTTGGATTATCATGTCCTATACTTTGGAATTTTTGAAAGACTGACTTTGAGGATGCTATAAATTACTCAAGTCTGCCCGAATTGTGTGGGTAAAATTGATACCTAGTCACTTTGAATAAGAATGTACTTACGTCTCGTCTAACATTTGGAAGAAAGATCTAGTTGACAACAGGATACCGACATAACTTGAAGGAAATAAGAACGCCCTGAAGAAGTTCTGTTGTACAGAACGAAACGTTTCGGCTGGCTGTGGTACATAAACTTAAGGAAAATAAAAGCATTTGAATATACACCAAGATTCAGCGCTTCAATAAGGACTCTAAGTGATATGATTTGATTAGACTCATTGTACAAGTGGTGCTGTGCCAAACTTTGGAATATTCTCCACTACTCTCTACTACTTACTCTCTCCTACTCCACTACTCTCAAATACTCACTCTCTACTACTCATTCTCTACTACTCTACTACTCTCTACTACTCTCTCTCTACTACTCACTATCTACTACTCTCTACTACTCACTCTATACTACTCTCTCTCTACTACTCTCTCTCTACTACTCACTCTTTACTACTCACTACTACTCTCTACTACTCACTCTCTACTTCTCACTCTCTACTACTCTCTACTACTCACTCTCTACTACTCTCTCCCTACTACTCACTCTCTACTACTCACTCTACTACCCACTCTCTACTACTCACTCTCTACTTCTCTCTCTCTACTTGTCTCTACTACTCACTCTACTACTCTCTCTCTACTAGTCTCTACTACTCACTCTACTACTCACTCTCTACTACTCTCTACTACTTACTCTCTACTACTCTCTACTACTCACTCTTTACTACTCTCTACTACTCACTCTCTACTGCTCTCTACTACTTACTCTACTACTTACTCTCTACTACTCTCTACTACTCACTCTCTACTACTCTCTACTACTCACTTTACTATTCACTCTACTACTCTCTACTACTCACTCTCTGCTACTGTCTCTACTGCTCTCTACTACTCTCTACTACTCACTCTCTACTCTCTATTACTCACTCTCTACTCTCTACCTCTCTACCTCTCTCTCTACTAGTCTCTACCTCTCTTCCGCTACCTCTCTACCTCTACCTCTCTACCTCTCTCTACACTCACACATATACACATATATGCATATATATGCATATGCATTTATATATATGTATGTGTATGTATATATATATATATATAAAAACAACAAAAAGAATTTTTTTTTTAAACAGCTACTTTTTTTTAAAACTGTCATTCTTTTTCTCCATGGTATGATCCCCAGTACGCTCCCCCCACGTAAATCCCCCCAAAAATTGGGGTTTTTTGCCCCGCGGGGCCCTTTTATGGCCCCCACATCAAACCTAGGGGGTCAAGGGGGGGTCTACTCTGCCCCATTATGGTCAATTCCCCCTTTATTTTAGCCACCTCTTGTGTCTCGATCCTACCGAGACACAAGATGGCGGCCGCTCCGGACTGTTTGGAATGTTTACAGACACCCGAGAGCCAATCAGCTTTCCGCACGCAGGTCGCGTAGCGCGCCCGGTACGCACCCCGGTGCGCGTACCGGGGCGCTGCTATAGATATATATATTTTTTTGAACCTAAATTACTCAAAAACCACTGGAGCACATATCTTGAGACATAGCAAAGGCACATCGGGCTACTAGTCCCTACAATTTTGCCAAGTTTGGTGGAAATCCATTCAGCCGTTCGGGCTAAAAGGGAGTTCGACCGCCCTATGGAAATTAACATGGGGGAAAACACGTTTTGGGACCCCCCTTTTATCTCGGCCCCCGCTTGACGAATCCCCCCCAAACTTTCAAGGAAGGACCGGAGCTCCGCGAGGTCATTTTGAGGAATTTTTCAGGCAGATTCGTCAACCGGCGCCAAAGTTATTCTAAATAGAATTTTGAGATTTTGCATTGAAAAAAATCCTACCTATAACTACCTATTGGCGACCGCCAGTAGGTAATATATATATATATATATATTACCTAGTGGCCGTCGCCAGTAGGTAGTTATAGTTAGGATTATTTTCAATACAAAATCTCAACATTCTATTGTGAATAACTTTGGCGCCGGTTGAGGAATCTGCCTGAAAATTTCCTCAAATTTGCCTCGCGGCACTCCGGTCCTTCCCTGAAGGGTTGGGGGGATTCGTCAAGCGGGGGCTGAGATAAAAGGGGAGTCCCAAAACGTGTTTTCCCCATGTTAATTTCCATAGGGCGGTCGACCTCACTTTTAGCCCGAACGGCTGAATGGATTTCCACCAAACTTGGCAAAATTGTAGGGACTGGTAGCCCGATGTGCCTTTGCTATGTCTCAAGATATGTGCTCCAGTGGATTTTGAGAAATTTAGGTTCAAATAAATATATATATCTGTAAGCGTGCTCCGGTGCGCGCACCGGGGCGCGTACCAGCGTGCTATGCGAGTTCGCGCGCGGAAATTGATTGGCTCTCAGGTGTCTGTAAACATTCCAAACAGTCCGGAGCGGCCACCATCTTGTGTCTCGGTAGGATCGAGACACAAGAGGTGGCAAAAACAATGGGGGAAATGACCAAAAGGGGGCAGAGTAGACCCCCCCTGACCCCCTAAGTTTGATGTGGGGGCCATAAAAGAGCCCCGCGGGGCATACATTTTTTTTTTATTTTCGCGGGGGGAGCCCACGGTACGCGCACCGGGGAGCGTACCGGGGAGCGTACCATGGGGAAAAAAGAAAGACAGTTTTAAAAAAAAGTAGCTGTTTTAAAAAAAAATCTTTTTGTTGTTTTTTAATTGTTTTTTATTTAAGTACCTACATGTAGGTACCAATGCAGAGACTTAAATTTAATGTACACCGTCTCCTCTGTAGATATCTTGCATGTTGTTATAGAAGTTATTGTGGAATATGGAATCCATACCATAGTCTGTCAGGAAAGCAGAAACAGATCCTTTAAGCACTCCCTGAGAAGTCCTAGGGGATCATGGGTAGTCTATCCTGCTCCCTTATGATGAAAAAGAGATGTAAAATACACATTGGAGATAATATAGTGGGAGAAAGGTAGTAACTATGAGTAAACTTACTATGTAACACAAAAAAGTTGCACAGTATACTATAAGTCTCATTTATAATACAATCATTTTGGTACTACTTCATGAATTACATATAAAAATGAAGAATGTCTCAAACAATTTAAAATTATTAAATATACATTTATTTTTCTGATTCTTTTTCAAAATTTTATAAAACTTCTAACATAATATTGTCCGGAATTTCCTCATAATTGTTAGTACATGATTTTATTTGTTCCAAACATTCTATTCACTTTTGGTCCAAAGAGTCATCCATGACATCAAATTCATCTCTTTGTTCTTCTGGATTTTCCACCTTTACTTCGAAAGAAATACCATTTGATTGTTTTTCTCCTTCCATTTCTTTCTGAAAATTGCATAAAAAATAACTATATCAGTAGAGTTAGGGTACTGTTGGGTTTAAGTTCAGACAGTTACTGCTGAGTTTTTAACAGTGAAGTAATTTTGGGCAGTGTATGGTTTCAGGCAGGAAGTAGAACTATTAAAAAGTGCATGTGATGAAGCCTAAGTAAATTCATAATTATACAAGAAAAGCCTAACTCAATCCATAATTATATCAGAGAAGTCTATTTCAATCTCTAACTCTTACAGAGGGACAGTATATAACTATCAGAAAACGTTTTCCCAAATTAACTTAAAGTGCACAACATAGTTCCCCTTCCAAATTAACAACTTACCTTTTTCAAAGTAGTTGAAGCTTTTTGTCATAATTCTTTCAAAATGTACCTCAGGTAGTATTAGTCAAAATGGCTGTTTCCCTCTCATTTTTCATATATATTCATGTACTTAACCAATCAAATGTCAGCACATAAAAGTACAAAATGTAAGTAACATTTTAATTGGTTGTAAATTCCAACACTTTCATAATTGTTTTTGTCATGTAATTTACCTCAGGATATTTAGACAGGGCTACAGCCTAAATGGCTCAATGGAATACCACCAAATTTGGGAAAATGGTAGCGACTGCTATGTAGTAGGGCCTATTCTATATTTGGTGAAAGTGTCTCCTGTGGTTTTTATGTAAATTAACTTCCCACATTTTTTTA
Organism: Lissotriton vulgaris; assembly: GCF_964263255.1. Taxonomy (NCBI): domain Eukaryota; kingdom Metazoa; phylum Chordata; class Amphibia; order Caudata; family Salamandridae; genus Lissotriton; species Lissotriton vulgaris. Next base: position 32,120 of record NW_028250592.1, on the reverse strand, counting down.
GGGAGCGCTTACGGGAGTCCGCCATCTTGTGTTTCGGTAAAATTGAGACACAAGATGGAGGACAAACAACGTTGGGAATGGGTAGAAGGGGACACAGTAGACAGCCCCTGACCCCCTAGGTTTTCTGAGGGGGGCTTAGGAGGCCTATATAGGCCAAAAAGTTTTCGCGGGGGGAGCGCCCGGTACACGCACCGGGGAACGTACCGGGAAGCGTACTTTGGTGAAAAATAGTGAAAAAAGTTAGAGTAAAAAAATCATTTTGAGTGATCAGAGGTAGGATAGCCCTGAAAAGAGCTTTTGGGTTCTGTGCCTGATTTAGGTACCTACAAGTAGGTTCCAATGCACAGTCTTAAATTCAGGAGGAATATTCTATTCCCCTCATCTGAGAAGTGCACACCATCTCCTCTGTAGATATCTTGCATGTTGTAACGCACGTTATTGTTGTATATTGAACCCATTCCTTAGTCTCTCATGTAAGCAGAAACAGATTTATTCACATGTTTCCGTGCTTTCTCAAATTGTGGACAAAATTGGTTGGACCAGTTCCATTTCTGTCTTTGACATATATTAGAATATACCAAGGCAGTTTGTGGAAAAAGTGTCATCAATTGACCAAAGGTGTCCTTTAAAAGCATTTCCAGCCCTACCGCAGTCAAAGTGCCCAAGTCATTTCCACCACAGTGCACTATTAAGAGGTCAGGGTTTGGCAGATGCAAAAAGGTTTTCACCAATGGTATCAATTGGTGACATCTCAATCCTCTCTGGCCAATCCACTTGATTTCCATATTTGATAAATCAAGGTTGTGAAAATTTCTGCTAGCTGCATACCTTTGAGCCCAGTGGATGTAGCTATGTCCAATAATCCAGACAGAATACATGGTGAGAGAAGGTTCTGGTGCAGTCAGATGAAGTGGGGGAATGAAATGTCAGTTGGAACCGTAGGAGTTTACAAAAAAATATTTGTGGAGTTTCCCTGCTCGCGAATCACAAGCAATGTGGGTTTAGATAGTTGAAAACTAAATGTTCGGGTGCATGGTTGTGTTTTGGGAAAGAAGCAATTTGAATGGTTAAGAAAAAGTCAATTAAAGCAATAATGCATCGGATAAGCTGGTGTATTGAGAGGTCAAACATCCTTGCTGACTTCATTTGCAACATTGTAGAATAAACCTTTGAACATGAGAGTTCAGTAAGGAGGGAGTTGCTATGGTAACAGGTAGAAAGGTCTGAGGGGGAAGGGTGTTGGTTTGAAAATAGTGAGGGAAGAGTTTTGATTGGTTGAAATTAGGCATATGTGTGTAGAATTAGAGGTTTTCTGTGCCAGTCATAGTTGCAGTGTCTTGAGTGCATACCTTTTGCTCTGCTAAAGAAAAATTGGTGTGCATGTCTGACACTGTTCTCAATCTCCCAAAACATTTGTAAAGGTAAGTAATGATTCATTTAATTTAGATGGAGACTTGTTTGCTCTATGGAGAAGATTTGGAAGCAGATAGTGAAGTTTCAGTAGTGAAATATAATGCTTGTACATAGGACCTGTGCTGTGTTTGTAAAATGTTATTTAAAAAACGATTTTGGGGTAAATGAATGGCTTTTATATTTTTGAGAAGGAATTAATAGTGTCTGCCTCATTAAATAAATATATTTGAACCTCTCACAATGATGTCACCTGCGTTACCTCAGATTAGGAAGCAGATTGAGCTTCTTTCTTGTTGGTTTGTGGCATGTTTTTTGGAAATGCTTGGTAAATAGATTTTGCTGCATAGAGGAATTGCATTATGTAAAATTGAGAAGTTTCACTAGTGACATGGAATGCTTGTACATAGGACCTGTGCTGTGTTTGTAAAATGTTATTTAAAAAACGATTTTGGGGTAAATGGATGGCTTTTATATTTTTGAGAAGGAATTAATAGTGTTTGCCTCATTAAATAAATATATTTGAACCTTTTAGAATGATGTCACCTGTGTTACCTCAAATTAGGAAGCAGATTGAGATCCTTTCTTGTTGGTTTGTGGCATGTTTTTTGGAAATGCTTGATATTAACATATGCAAGATAGGGGAATTGTCTTTTGTGAAATAGTGAAGTTTCAGTAGTGAAATTGAATGCTTGTACATAGGACCTGTGCTGTGTTTCTAAAATGTTATTTAAAAAGATTTTGGGGTAAATGAATGGTTTTTATATTTTTGAGAAGGAATTAATAGTGTTTGCCTCATTAAATAAATGTATTTGAACCTTTTACAATGATGTCACTTGCATTACCTCAGATTAGGAAACAGATTGAGATTCTTTCTTGTTGGTTTGCATCATGTTTTTTGATAATGCTTGGTAAATAGATTTTGCTGCATAGAGGAATTGCATTATGTAAAATTGAGAAGTTTCACTAGTGACATGGAATGCTTGTACATAGAACATGTGCTGTGTTTGTAAAATGTTATTTAAAAAACGATTTTGGGGTAAATGGATGGCTTTTATATTTTTGAGAAGGAATTAATAGTGTTTGCCTCAATAAATAAATATATTTGAACCTTTTAGAATGATGTCACCTGTGTTACCTCAAATTAGGAAGCAGATTGAGCTTCTTTCTTGTTGGTTTGTGGCATTTTTTGGGGAAATGCTTGATATTAACATATGCAAGATAGAGAAATTGTGTTTTGTGAAATAGTGAGGTTTCAGTTTTGAAATTGTATGCTTGTACATAGGACCTGTGCTGTGTTTCTTAAATGTGATGCGAAAAACGATTTTCGAGCAAATGAATGGTTTTTACATTTTTGAGAAGGAATAAATAGTGTAGATGATATGATGCCTGTCCAGAGGTGTAGATGAGGTGAGGCCTGTCCAGGGGTGCAGATGAGGTGAAGTCTGTTCAGGGTTGCAGATGAGGTGAGACTTGTATAGGGGTGCAGAGGAGGTGAGGCCTGTGTTCAAGAGTGTAGTGGGAGAGAAGCCTGTCCTGGGGTGCAAAGGAGGTGAGGCTTGCTTTTATTTTTCAAAATATGTTGATCTGTTCAAACATTTTTCTTTACATTTCTGATACCTTGCTTTTTAATAACATATTGCAGAGAGAGAGAGGACATTGTAGCCACATTGTTAGAATTGAGGGTTTCTAGAGGCCAAGGCTTCTGACCAAATAGGGATCCTCTCCTCCAGTCAGGGTAAGGGGGATACATGTGTGTGGACAACCCCTGCTCACCCCCTTGGTAGCTTGGCAGAGCAGACAGACTTATCTCCAGGGCAATGTGTAAAGTATTTGCGCCAACACATACAGTAATGAAATAGAGCACCACAAACGGACACCACACAGGTATATTTATAAAAATCATATATCTTTATATATTTTTAGGCAGACTTTGAAAAAAAACTAACATAAACCAACATAACATATGCTTGTTGAAACAAAAGTATTCTTATAGTGGGAAGTGTTATTAAAAAGTAAAAAGAGTCTGTTGCAAAAGATTGTGCAATTCAGAATGCACCACGAGCAGTCTTTGATTGAAAAGGACTGCCCCTCTCTTCAAGGGGACCCTGTGCGCGGGTGCGCGTAAGAATATAATGCCCCCATGAACTGTACCTCCTTAAGGCTGCTCGGATAATGATACAAACAATATCTTCCTTTTAGCCCGGTACCGCACTTCACTCTGGTGCCGGTAGGGCTTCCAGGGAGGCACACTCCACGCCTCCCTCTCCCCCCAGGTGGACATGCGTTTGTCCGAGGCAAACACTCGAGCGTTACCTAGGGTGGAAGCAGCAAGTAGTACGGCTCCCGGGTTCCTTGTGCCGCGAAGCTCGTGGCAGACGCGCTGGGCCAATCCCAGCACTGCTTCCGGTCTTTCCTCCTGATGACTCGGCGAGCTACGAGCCACTCACAGCGCGGCCTCTGGGGATTCCAGCGATGACGTCAGGGCTCACGGGCCAATCACAGTGCAGCGGGGACGACGAGCCCCTCTTCCCTCATGGCGATCTTCTCCGTGCTATTCCTCTGCGGGGGGGCACCTCAGGACCTCGCAGTTCCAGCGGTGGAGGTCAGGGTCCCTCGGCACTTGGGGGAAGGCACGGCCAGACAGGCCCCGTGGCCGCAGCGGTGATCTTTGGTAAAACAGTCACCAGGGGGAGAGCGGGCTGGCAAGGCACACGTCGCTCTTGTTCTTCTCCGGTGCAGACGCAAGAAAGGGTGATATTCCTGCTCTGAAGGCAGCAAAGCGGTGTAGGTCAAAACGGCAGGAATTTGATGGCCCTGATTCCTGGTATCAGGAGGCTAGCTCTACTTCTAGCCCTTGGAGAGTTCTTCTTGGCAGGAGGGGGACCAAGCACACAGCACAGTCCCAACGGTCCCTCTTCGGTAGAACAATAAAGACAGCAGGTCAACTCCCAGACACACAGCAATTGCAGCACTGTTCCCCAGGTCTTCTTCCGGTGTTCTTCTTCAGCAGGGATCCTCCTCTTGAGTCAAAAGTAGTCTGATTCTATTGTGCACAGGTCTTTCCTTTATACAGCAAATTGTCTTTGATGCCTTTGAGGTTTTGTGATTTAGGCACGGGTTGCCCTTGTCCAGATACTGGTGGTGGGAGTCTCTTGGTCCTGTGGAATCTTTCTTTTTGAAGCAGGGAGGCAGGGTCATCCGTCATCCAGCAGACAGGGGAGCCGGTATCGTAAAAGGCTGGACACAGCCCAGCACCACTCCTCCCCCTAACCTTCAGGGGCAGCCAGCTATCACCCCACTGCGGGAGCTTTCCCAGACCCTGTCACACTCCCTCTAGCTCGCACCCAAGCAGGCCCACAGACAGACTGGACAAGAAAATAGCCACTTTCTAAAAGTGCTATTTCCAGACACAAAATTTAAAAACCATCTGTGCTAAAAGATGTATTATCAATTTCTGAATCCTGGGAAACCAGGTTTGGCTTTTCTATCTTGCTCCTGGGAGAAGATAGGCAGGTACACATGGGACCCAGCCCTCCCCCATTCTGACCTGTGGGCAGGATAGCCTTGCTGCAGTGAAAAACGAATTTGGCATTAGTTCACTACTAGAGCATTTCCCCTACATCAGTAGAGGCTCTACCTTTCACCCACACTGCCCCCTGCCCAGGAGTTACCCAGGGCTTTCCCTAGGGGTGACCAATGTGTAAGGAAAGGGCAGGATCCGGCCTGGCAAGATTTCAAACTGCGCGCAGGCACTGCTGTGGCAGGCCTGAGACACCTTTTCAGTGCTACTCCTGTGGGGGCACAATAAGTACTGCAAGCCCACTAGTAGCATTTGGATTACCAGCCCTGGCACACTCAGTGCCCTTTACAAGGGACGCACTGGTAAAGCAAATATGCAAATCATGTATATCTCCTTCCTGGGACAATATTACCCAGGGAGCACTTGCACTTTGGCAGTGATCAGCAGTGGCAAAGTGCCCGAAGCATCTAAACCAGCAAAACGTAATCCAGCATTGAGTCAAAAAAACATAGGAGGCAGAGATCAAAAAGTCAAGGGAAACCACGCCAAGGTTTCCAGGTCTAACACGTGTCCCCTCCAGCTGAAAGTGAGGGGAACTACCCAACCCCTTGGGAGTTCTCATCACTAAGGCGGAAAAGTCTGGACAGACCGTCAGCATTGGTGTGTTCTGTGCCAGGGCGGTGTTCCACCGTAAATGCCACTCCCTGTAGGGAGATTGACCACCTCAACAGTTTTGGGTTCTCCCCCCTCATCTGCATTAACCATCTGAGAGGCCTGTGGTCTGTCTGAACCCGGAAGTGAGTCCCGAATAAGTAGGTTCTTAGCTTCTTCAGCGCCCAGGCCTCAGCAAAAGCTTACCTTTCAATTGCGCTCCACCTCTGTTCCCGGGGGAGTAGCCTCCCACTAATGAAGACTACAGGTTGGTCCCAGCCTTCGTCATTCAGTTGGAAGAGCACTGCTCCCAACCCATGCCCTGAAGCGTCTGTCTGCACTACAAATTCCTTGGAGAAATCAGGTGACCTGAGCACGGGTGCGGTGCACATGGCAGATTTCAGGGCTTCAAAGGCAGTCTGACAGGCATCGGTCCAAATCACCCTTTTGGGCTGTTTGTTAGATGTCAACCCTGTCTCAAGGGGGCCACAATGGTGCCATACCCTTTGACAAACCTCCTGTAATACCCGGTGAGGCCCAAGAAGGCTCTCACCTCTGTCTGGGTCTTGGGTGGCTCCCAATCCAGAATGGTATCAATCTTAGCTTTTAGGGGCGCCACCTGGCCGCTCCCTACCTGGTGTCCCAAGTACACCACAGATCCCTGCCCTATCTGGCCCTTACTGGCCTTGATAGTGAGGCCTGCACTCTGCAGAGCCTTCAACACTTCCCAGAGGTGTTGCAGGTGTTCCTCCCAAGTGGAGTGGAACACAGCAATGTCATCCAGGTATGCAGAGCTGAATTGCTCCAGTCCGGACAGTACCTGGTTGACCAGTCTCTGGAAGGTGGCTGGGGTGTTTTTCAAACCAGAGGGCATGACTCTGAACTGGAAGTGCCCCTCTGGTGTTGAAAACACCGATCTCTCCTTTGCCCCCTCAGTTAAGGCAATCTGCCAGTACCCAGAAGTCAAATCAAATGTACTAAGATACTTGGCAGCCTCCAGCCGATCCACAAGCTCATCAGCTTGGGGGATGGGGTGTGCGTCAGTCTTGGTGATCGCATTGAGCCTGCGGTAGTCCACACAAAACCTGAGTTCTGGGGTGGCACCGGGCGCAGCAGCCTTTGGTACTAAGACTACCGAACTAGCCCACGGGCTGCTGGATGGCTCAATCACCCCTAGCGCCAACATCTTGGAAACCTCTTCCTTGATGCTGACCCTGACTTTGTCAGCTACCCGGTAACATTTCTGTTTCACCGGGGGCTATCTCCAGTGTCCACATCATGGACGCACCAATTGGTGACTCCTGGGGTCAGGGAAAACAGGGATGCAAACTGACCCAACGCCTGGCGACAGTCTCTCTGCTGCTCTGTGGTCAGGGTGGGTGAGAGAACCACTCCATCCACTGACCAATCTTGTTCCTTGGCTGCCAGGAGGTCAGGAAGAGGATCACTTTCCTCCTCCATCCCATCATCTGTAGAAAGGAGCATTGCGACATCCGACCTCTCAAAGTGTGGTTTGAGGCGGTTCACATGCAGGACCCTCAAAGGGTTCTTGGGAGACTGAAAGTTAACCAGGTAGGTTACATCGCTCTTGCGTTCCACCACCTCATACGGCCCAGTCCATTATCTTGGAGCACACAAGGCTCCACTGGCACCATCACCCACACCTTCTGTCCAGGTTGAAATTCGACCAGAGTGGAATTCTGGTCATACCATCTTTTCATTTCTTCCTGGCTGGCTTCTAGGTTCGCCTGAGCGAGTTTCCTGAAGTGTTGACTCTGGTTGCGGAAGGCCAGCACATAGCTGAACACATCCAGAGGGGTCTTACCAGGGGATTTCTCCCAACCCTCCTTCACCAGACTCAGAGATCCTCAATCAGGGTGACCGTAAAGAAGCTCAAAGGGACTGAACCCTAAAGACTTCTGGGGCACCTCTCTGTAGGCAAACAACAGGCAGGGTAGGAAGACGTCCCACTTCCGCCTCATGGGCTCTGAGAGGCCCATTATCATACCTTTGAGGGTCTGTTTGAATCTATCAACCAGACCATTCCCTTGAGGGTGGAAAGGAGTGGTGAACTTATTAGTTACGACTAGAATGATTGGTTTGTCGCAAAGCAAAGTTCAGTATTGAAGGTCAAAAAACAAGTGTGAGAAAAAGTAGTCAGTATTAGTGAGGTTTGCAGCCCAGGTGGCATCTCTTGTCAAGGACGACCAGTTACTTAACAATTGTGAACTTATTAGTTACCCCACACTACTCCCACAAAGGCTTCATGTACTTAGAGATGAAGTTGGTACCCCTGTCGGATACCATCTCTCTTGGGAATCCCACACGGGAGAAGATCCCCATCAATGCACGGCCCACCACTGGGGCTGTGATTATCCAGAGAGGGACAGCTTCCGGGTACCGGGTGGCATGGTCCACCAAGACCAGGATGAACCTGTTGCCTAGGGCTGTCCTGGGTTCCAGAGGCCCCACAATGTCTATGCCCACTCGCTCAAGAGGGGTGCTAACCACAGGAAAGGGTTGGAGGGGTGCCTTGCACTTTCCTCCACTCTTGCCACTGGCCTGGCAAGTCTGACAAGTCCTACAAAAAGTTCCCACGTGCTTCTTCATCTTGGGCCAGTAAAAGTGTGTGACAAGCCGTTGAAAGGTCTTGTCTTGCCGCAGATGTCCTGCGAGAAAAGCGATACAAAAGGGGATGATGGATGGAGCGTTTGAGCAAATCAAACACTCACCCCCAGTCAACTGATCTGGGTTTAATCCACCACAATTCTTTAGCTCACTCTGCCACCCCAGTTCAGACATGGCCATATGCAAATCAGTCTGACCCTGTGCCTCATGGGAACAGTCCAGCCCGAACTGCCAAGCCATGTCTTCCCTGGACCGGAAACAAGCATCCTGGGACCAGTTTCGGATTCATAATCCTCATCAGCCAGGCTATCTTGAATCCAGTGGCAAAGTGAGCAAGGGACTCACGTCTGAGCATACCCTGCCAACTTAGGGCAAACAAAGCGATACAAAAGGGGATGATGGATGGAGCATTTGAGCAAATTAAACACTCACGTCATGAGCCAGACCCAGTAAGAAGGTCCTGAAGTGCTCGGGTACCACCAGCACACGGGCTGCACCGGGCTCAATGGCCTTAGGCTCACTATACAACAACCCATCTTCCCAGTAAATGAGATGGTGTTTGGACTCTCCACCTGCTGCCTTGTCTGAAACCTGTTGCCGCATACCAATAAGAGAGGGGCACTCTTTCTACGCCTTGCAGAACTCCTCCCTTGAGGGACCCCCTTCTTGCTGCCAATGGGTCAGCTCAGGTAAGTCTCCTAGTTTGGCTACCTGTTCCCCTGTAGGTACCAGAGCATCACCCTCAGGTTCTGCTTCCTCCTGGACCGTGGGAACGGCTGGGGCTGGTTTCCCACGCCCCCTGCCCTTCCTTCTCTGGGCAGGTACCTGGGCCACTGTTTCAGGCTCCAAGTCTGCTTGACCACCCCTACTGGCGGCCATGGACCGAGTGGTCGCACAGGCCCACTCAGGCCAACCCAACATCTCAAGATGCTCCTGGCGTTCCACCTCCCTCCAGGGAGAACTCTCCAGGTCATTGTCCAGCAGACAGTCTGCCGTCATGGAGGGCCTCACAACAACTCTCAAGGGACCTGAGACCTCCCCCCCACTCAAAGGGAACTTGCGCCACTTTGCAGAGGTGCACCGAGTTGTAAGCTGACACTACTGGGTGTAGTACATCTGGGATAACCTGCTCCTCAGAGACCCACTGACCCCTGACAGATTTCACACTGGCTCCTGTATCTCTGAGAGCCTCCACCCTCCTCCCATTGATGGTCCCCCACTGCCTGTACTTTTTAGTGTTTTCAGGCAGGTAGGTTTCCTGGACCATCTCTCGGTCTCCTAAAGAGACCAGGGTCATCACTGCCAGGTCCTCCTCCCCACTAGGTACTAACTCCTCCCCCAAGGTTACACTCGTCAAACTTGGTTTGGGAGCACCAGGGGGGCTGAGGATTTCTTGGGGCATCTAAGGGCAATGTGACCATTCTCATTGCAGTTGTAACACCTAATGGGACATTGTAAGGTACGCCCACCCTTAGGGGGTGGTGGTGCCTTAGACTGGGATGCTGGGGACTCCTTTCCAGCTGAACTGTTTTGGGGCCCTTTAGGGAACTCCTTATTGTTACCCCCACTCTTCTGCTGGGGACCCTGTCCAACTTTGGCTGTGGTACCCACAATCCCCTTGTGGACCCTGGTGCTGGTCCAGCGGTTCGCCTCCTTAGCAAGCTCCAAAGGATCAGTTAACTTACTATCCAAAATATGCTAGCGCAGCTCTGGAACACATAGACTGCTCAAGCGCTCCCAACTAATTAAATGGAATAACCCCTCATAATCAGTTGCCTTTCTGCCCTTTATCCAACCATCCAATGCACACGTATACAGGTTCATATGGGGTAGGTCAATTTGCCTGCTAATTCTAAGGGTGAGAGGACATCCCTTCAAGAAGCCTCAAAATGTTTCCACAGGCCTGCCCCCCAATCCTCCGTAGGCACATTACCCATCTTTAGAGCAATCTCGTAGGCTGTGAACCACACATAGATATCCTCCCACCTCTTAAAATTCTGGACTATATCCTTGGGGAGGTAAACCCTATGCCCATGCACTGGCTGTGTGCTGCCACCATTTGAACCGAACTCCAACTGCTTAGCTTTTAGATCCAGTTCTCTCATGCTCACCTCATGGCCCAGAATTAACTTCTTTTCTTTCATCTGAGCCCTGAGCCTCAGGACTTCTAGCTCATGTTCTCGCACTCTCTGGTTCTCTGGAATTTCCTCCGGGGAGAGACCTCTGCTGGAATGGTTGCTGCCAGCTCTTGAGGCTGGTCCGCCTATTGGCAGATCACTTGCTCCAAAGCCATTCCCTGGTGGATTCTCCGTCTCTTCAGCACCTGTCCCCGTGGCCTCTTTGACCTCCCACCAGACCTTTAAGGCTTCCTGCAGCTCATCCTTTCTAGAGCTGGTTTTGATGGGGCACCCAAACTCCCTGCAGTACTTCCTGAGAGCATCCTTATGGTAGTAATACAGATCCTCAATGTTAAAATCAACTTCTCCCTTTACACTGGCTTCCTTCTCACTTGGTGCCTTTTTACTGGGTGCATTCTCACTGGTCTGTGACATGGTGCTTCAAGGAAATTCAAAAATAGGACCAAAAAAAAAACCACAACAAAAAGAACAAACATAATTCGGTATGTGGTTATGTAGGTCTGCACTAAACTAGTGATGCACACCAATCACTGTAGGTCAGGCGCAAATACACGTTTACATCCCACCGTGCCACCAATGTTAGAATTGAGGGTCTCTAGTTGGCAGAGGCCAAGGCTTCTGACCATATAGGGACCCTCTCCTCCAGTCAGGGTAAGGGGGATACACGTGTGTGGACAACCCCTGCTCACCCCCTTGGTAGTTTGGCAGAGCAGACAGGCTTATCTCCAGGGCAATGTGTAATGTATTTGCGCCAACACATACAGTAATGAAATAGAGCACCACAAACGGACACCACACAGGTATATTTATAAAAATAATATATCTTTATATATTTTTAGGCAGACTTTTTAAAAAAATGGACATAAACTAACATAACATATGCTTCTTGAAACAAAAGTATTCTTCTTGTGGAAAGTGTTCTTAAAAAGTAAAAAGAGTCTGTTGCAAAAGATTGTGCAATTCAGAATGCACCACGAGCAGTCTTTGATTGAAAATGACTGCCCCTCTCTTCATGGGGACCCTGTGCGCGGGTGCGCGTAAGAATGTAATGCCCCCATGAACTGTACCTCCTTAAGGCTGCTCGGATGATGATACAAACAATATATTCCTTTTAGCCTGGTCCAGCACTTCACTCTGGAGCCGGTAGGGGCTTCCAGGGAGGGGCTCGGTGATAGATGACTTCAGCGCCGGCTGATGCCGGCGATCCACACACTCCGCGCCTCCCTCTCCCCCAGGTGGACACGCGCTCGTCCAAGGCAAACACTCGAGCGTTACCTGGGGGGGAAGCGGCAGGCAGAACGGCTCCCGGGTTCCTTGTGCCGCGAAGCTCGTGGCAGACGCGCTGGGCAAATCCCAGTGCTGCTTCTGGGCTTTCCTCCTGATGACTCGGCGAGTCGCGAGCCACTCACGGTGCGCCCTCTGGGGATTCCGGCGATGACGTCAGGGCCCACGGGCCAATCGCAGCGCGGCGGGGACGGCGAGCCCTTCTTCCCTCAGGGCGATCTTCTCCGTGCGATTACTCAGCGGGGGGCACCTCTGGACCTCGCAACTCCAGCGGTGGAGGTCAGGGGCCCTCGGCGCTTGGGGGAAGACACGGCCAGACAGGCCCCGTGGCCGCAGCGGTGATCTTTGGTAAAACAGGCACCAGGGGGAGAGCGGGCCGGCAAGGCACACACCGCTCTTGTTCTCCTTCGGTGCAGACGCAAGAAAGGGTAATCTTCCCGCTCTGAAGGCAGCAGAGCAGTGTAGGTCAAAATGGCAGGAATTTGATGGCCCTGATTCCTGGGATCAGGAGGCTAGCTCTACTTCTAGCCTTTGGAAAGTTCTTCTCGGCAGGAGGGGGACAAGCACACAGCACAGTCCCAACGGTCCCTCTTAGGTAGAACAATAAAGACAGCAGGTCAGCTCCCAGACACACAGCAATAGCAGCACTGTTCCCCAGGTCTTCTTGCGGTGTTCTTCTTCAGCAGGGATCCTCCTCTTGAGTCAAAAGCAGTCTGATTCTATTGTGCACGGGTCTTTCCTTTATACAGCAAATTGTCTTTGATGCCTTTGAGGTTTTGTGATTTAGGCACGGGTAGCCCTTGTCCAGATCCTGGCAGTGGAAGTCTCTTGGTCCTGGGGAATCTTTCTTTTTGAAGCAGGGAGGCAGGGACATCCGTCATCCAGCAGACAGGGGAGCCGGTATCGTAAAAGGCAGGGCACAGCCCAGCACCACTTTTCCCCCTAACCTTCAGGGTCAGCCAGCTATCACACCACTGCTGGAGCTTTCCCAGACCCAGTCACACTCCCTCTAGCTTGCACACCCAGGCAGGCCCACAGACAGACTGGACAAGAAAATAGCCACTTTCTAAAAGTGCTATTTCCAGACACAAAATTTAAAAACCATCTGTGCTAAAAGATGTATTATCAATTTCTGAATCCTGGGAAACCAGGTTTGGATTTTATATCTTGCTCCTGGGGGAAGATAGGCAGGTACACAAGGGACCCAGCTCTCCCCCATTCTGTCCTATGGGCATGACAGCCTTGCTGCAGTGAAAAATAAATTTGGCAGTAGTTCACTACTAGAGCATGTCCCCTACATCAGTACAGGCTCTACCTTTCACCCACACTGCCCACTGCCCTGGGGTGTACCTAGGGCTTTCCCTAGGGGTGACCAATGTGTCAGGAAACGGCAGAATCCGGCCTGGCTAGTGGGTACACTGGCAAGGCTAATAGGGCAGATTTCAAACTGCGCGCTGGCACTGCCGTGGCAGGCCTGAGACACCTTTTCAGCGCTACTCTGTGGGGGCATAATAAGTACTGCAAGCCCACTAGTAGCATTTGGATTACCAGCCATGGCATACTCAGGGCCCTTTATTAGGGACCCACTGGTAAAGCAAATATGCCAATCATGTATATCACCTTCTTGGGACAATATTACCCAGGGAGCACTTGCACTTTGGCACTGATCAGCAGTGGCATAGTGCCCGAAGCATCTAAACCAGCAAAACGTAATACAGCATAGAGTCAAAAAAACATAGGAGGCAGAGATCAAAAAGTCAGGGGAAACCACGCCAAGGATGCCAGGTCTAACACACATCATCCTCCCTAGAAATATAACAATAACAACAGGGTATAGACTGGCTGGTATTTCAATGTACAAGGGGGCAACTTCTCCTCCTCTCTGTTACCGCATAAAATAATAATTTTATTGAAGCTGGACCTTTTTGTGGCATTTTTCTTCATTGAGCCCATCCACACTCAAGCTAGAAGTTTGCTTGAGTGTGCGTGTGCTTAAACTCCTTTGGTAGCTTGAAATGTATATATCTATATTCACTGGAAAAACCATAGGTTTCACACCAGTTATAGTTAGCTTGAAATTTTACTGACATAAAGCCATTGAAATTCCACGTTATAGTTAGTTGGACTCACTATAACTTGCGGGTGTAATGCACTGCTGATGACGTCACATATTACATCACTCATGACATGGTCAGTGACATCACTCATGACATCACTGATGACACCATCCAGTGAATGTGTGCCTTTCTGAAAAAATAAATATGTTTTATATATGTATATGTAAAGGTCAATGGAAGAATAAATGTTTAAATAAGTGTCTTAATGGATGTTTTAAAAAAAAAATTGATTGGTTAACTGGCTTATTAAGTGTATTTTAGTGAATACATATATTAGCGAATATTGTTTAAATATTTAAATGTTTGTATCAGTGTTTCACTTTGTGTATAAGTGGCTGCATGGGTTGGTCAGTAGCTACATGTGTGTGTATATGGGTTATTAGATGTTTTTTTAAGTATCAGTATGAGTGTCTGTATGGTTTGGTGGGGGTATTACTTAGCACATAGATGCATCAATGACTGACTCACTGTTTGTATGTGTTTGGAAGACGGCATATGTGCAGGACTGTATGGATGGATGAGTGTGTATATATGTGTGTTAGTGAGTGAATGACTGTCTCACTAGTGTCTTTATCAGTAACTACATATGTTTTAATCTAGTATATGTGAGTATTGATGTATATAAGTGAGTAAATGTGAGGTTGAGAGATTGTAAGAGTTCCTGTTTAAATAAGTATGTGTTTCTATAAGTGATTATTTAAGAGAGTAAGTATGTGTAAGTTTCCTTAGAAGTAAGGTGGTAGTGTGTGTTTAGCTGTATATGCAAATAAATGGATGATCAATAGTTTATTTGCATGTGTGAGTATGTGTGTGAGCAACTTTTGGAAGACTGTCGGTGTGTTACAGGATGTATAGGTGTATCACTACATATGATGAGTGAGTATATGTATGAGTGACTATATAGAACTGTTGGTGAATTAGTGGATGTGTATATAAATGGTGGAATTACTGAATTGGTTGTTGTAACTGGTATGGGTATCTCCTTTTTTTTGAAAATTTTAGTTTCTATTTTTGAATATGTGTTTCAAGGGTTACAGTGAAAGGAGGTCTGTCACTCTGTCACAAGGATGGTGTCATGAGTGATGTCATGAGTGATGTCACTGACCATGTCATGAGTGATGTAATATGTGACGTCATCAGCAGTGCATTACACACGCAAGTTATAGTGAGTCCAACTAACTATAACGTGGAATTTCAATGGTTTTATGTCAGTAAAATTTCCAGCTAACTATAACTGGTGTGAAACCTATGGTTTTTTTCAGTGAATTTCAAAGGTTTTTTAAATGCTAATTCCTAACTATAACTGGTGTGAAACCTATGGTTTTTTCAGTGAATTTCAACGTTTTTTTAATGGCAAATTCCTAACTATATAAGACCTGAAAGTCCACCAGGAATCTCCAGTATGTGCCAGGGGACTGCATTGCAGAGAGGTGTAATGAAGCCACGACCCTTTTTACACCTCTCTGCAACGCAGCCCCCGTGCATATTTGAAGAGGGGGAACTAATTCCCCTTGCATACTGGGGGCCCCTGGGGGCCAACTAGCCGACCTGGAACCTCTAGTATGCACCAGGGGGCTGCATTGCAGAGGTGTAATGAGGCTATGCCCCTTGTTACACCTCTCTGCAACGCAGCCCCCTGCCGCGTTTGCAGAGGGGGAACAAATTCCCCTTGCATACTGGGGGTCCCTGGGGGCCAACCAGCCCACCAGGAGCCTCCAGTATGCGCCAGGGGGCTGCATTGCAGAGAGGCGTAATGAGGCCACACCCTTTTTATACCTCTCAGCAATGCAGGCCACTGGCGCGTTTGCAGAGGGGGAACTAATGCCCCTTGCATACTGGGGGTCCCTGGGTCATATCTGCCCAAACACCGATATTCCGAACGATTTGGATTATCATGTCCTATACTTTGGAATTTTTGAAAGACTGACTTTGAGGATGCTATAAATTACTCAAGTCTGCCCGAATTGTGTGGGTAAAATTGATACCTAGTCACTTTGAATAAGAATGTACTTACGTCTCGTTTAACATTTGGAAGAAATATCTAGTTATATGACAACAGGATACCGACATAACTTGAAGGAAATAAGAACGCCCTGAAGAAGTTCTGTTGTACAGAACGAAACGTTTCGGCTGGCTGTGGTACATAAAATAAAATCATTTGAATATACACCAAGATTTAGCGCTTCAATAAGGACTCTAAGTGATATGATTTGATTAGACTCATTGTGCAAGTGGTGCTGTGCCAAACTTTGGAATATTCTCCACTACTCTCTACTACTTACTCTCTCCTACTCCACTACTCTCAAATACTCACTCTCTACTACTCATTCTCTACTACTCTACTACTCTCTACTACTCTCTCTCTCTACTACTCACTCCCTACTACTCGCTACTCACTACTCCCTACTACTCACTATTTACTACTCTCTACTAACTCACTCTATACTACTCTCTCTCTACTACTCTCTCTCTACTACTCACTCTTTACTACTCACTACTACTCTCTACTACTCACTCTCTACTTCTCACTCTCTACTACTCTCTACTACTCACTCTCTACTACTCTCTCTCTACTTGTCTCTACTACTCACTCTACTACTCTCTCTCTACTAGTCTCTACTACTCACTCTACTACTCACTCTCTACTACTCTCTACTACTCACTCTCTACTACTCACTCTCTACTACTCTCTCTCTACTTGTCTCTACTACTCACTCTACTACTCTCTCTCTACTAGTCTCTACTACTCACTCTACTACTCACTCTCTACTACTCTCTACTACTCACTCTCTACTACTCTCTACTACTCACTCTTTCCTACTCTCTACTACTCACTCTCTACTGCTCTCTACTACTTACTCTACTACTTACTCTCTACTACTCTCTACTACTCACTCTCTACTACTCTCTACTACTCACTTTACTATTCACTCTACTACTCTCTACTACTCACTCTCTGCTACTGTCTCTACTGCTCTCTACTACTCTCTACTACTCACTCTCTACTCTCTATTACTCACTCTCTACTCTATACCTCTCTACCTCTCTCTCTACTAGTCTCTACCTCTCTTCCGCTACCTCTCTACCTCTACCTCTCTACCTCTCTCTACACTCACACATATACACATATATGCATATATATGCATATGCATTTATATATATGTATGTGTATGTATAGATATATATATATAAAAACAACAAAAATAATTTTTTTTTAAACAGCTACTTTTTTTTAAAACTGTCATTCTTTTTCTCCATGGTATGATCCCCCGTACGCTCCCCCCACGAAAATCCCCCCAAAAATTGTTTTTTTTGCCCCGCGGGGCCCTTTTATAGCCCCCATATCAAACCTAGGGGGTCAAGGGGGGGTCTACTCTGCCCCATTATGGTCAATTCCCCCTTTATTTTAGCCACCTCTTGTGTCTCGATCCTACCGAGACACAAGATGGCGGCCGCTCCGGACTGTTTGGAATGTTTACAGACACCCGAGAACCAATCAGCTTTCCACACGCAGGTCGCGAAGCGCGCCCGGTACGCACCCCGGTGCGCGTACCGGGGCGCTGCTATAGATATATATATTTTTTTGAACCTAAATTACTCAAAAACCACTGGAGCACATATCTTGATACATAGCAAAGGCACATCGGGCTACCAGTCCCTACAATTTTGCCAAGTTTGGTGGAAATCCATTCAGCCGTTCGGGCTAAAAGGGAGTTCGACCGCCCTATGGAAATTAACATGGGGGAAAACACGTTTTGGGACCCCCCTTTTATCTCGGCCCCCGCTTGACGAATCCCCCCCAAACTTTCAAGGAAGGACCGGAGCTCCACGAGGCCATTTTGAGGAATTTTTCAGGCAGATTCGTCAACCGGCGCCAAAGTTATTCTAAATAGAATTTTGAGATTTTGCATTGAAAAAAATCCTACCTATAACTACCTATTGGCGACCGCCAGTAGGTAATATATATATATATATATATTACCTTGTGGCCGTCGCCAGTAGGTAGTTATAGTTAGGATTATTTTCAATACAAAATCTCAACATTCTATTGTGAATAACTTTGGCGCCGGTTGAGGAATCTGCCTGAAAATTTCCTCAAATTTGCCTCGCGGCACTCCGGTCCTTCCCTGAAGGTTTGGGGGGGATTCGTCAAGCGGGGGCTGAGATAAAAGGGGAGTCCCAAAACGTGTTTTCCCCATGTTAATTTCCATAGAGCGGTCGACCTCACTTTTAGCCCGAACGGCTGAATGGATTTCCACCAAACTTGGCAAAATTGTAGGGACTGGTAGCCCGATGTGCCTTTGCTATGTCTCAAGATATGTGCTCCAGTGGATTTTGAGTAATTTAGGTTCAAATAAATATATATATCTATAAGCGCGCTCCGGTACGCGCACCGGGGCGCGTACCAGCGTGCTATGCGAGTTCGTGCGCGGAAATTGATTGGCTCTCAGGTGTCTGTAAACATTCCAAACAGTCCGGAGCGGCCACCATCTTGTGTCTCGGTAGGATCGAGACACAAGAGGTGGCAAAAACAATGGGGGAAATGACCAAAAGGGGGCAGAGTAGACCCCCCTGACCCCCTAAGTTTGATGTGGGGGCCATAAAAGAGCCCCGCGGGGCAAACATTTTTTTTTTTTTCGCGGGGGAGCGCCCGGTACGCGCTCCGGGGAGCGTACCGGGGAGCGTACCATGGGGAAAAAAGAATGACAGTTTTAAAAAAAAGTAGCTGTTTTAAAAAAAAATCTTTTTGTTGTTTTTTAATTGTTTTTATTTAAGTACCTACATGTAGGTACCAATACAGAGACTTAAATTTAATGTACACCGTCTCCTCTGTAGATATCTTGCATGTTGTTATAGAAGTTATTGTGGAATATGGAATCCATACCATAGTCTGTCAGGAAAGCAGAAACAGATCCTTTAAGCACTCCCTGAGAAGTCCTAGGGGATCATGGGTAGTCTATCCTGCTCCCTTATGATGAAAAAGAGATGTAAAATACACATTGGAGATAATATAGTGGGAGAAAGGTAGTAACTATGAGTAAACTTACTATGTAACACAAAAAAGTTGCACAGTATACTATAAGTCTCATTTATAATACAATCATTTTGGTACTACTTCATGAATTACATATAAAAATGAAGAATGTCTCAAACAATTTAAAATTATTAAATATACATTTATTTTTCTGATTCTTTTTCAAAATTTTATAAAACTTCTAACATAATATTGTCCGGAATTTCCTCATAATTGTTAGTACATGATTTTATTTGTTCCAAACATTCTATTAACTTTTGGTCCAAAGAGTCATCCATGACATCAAATTCATCTCTTTGTTCTTCTGGATTTTCCACCTTTACTTCGAAAGAAATAACATTTGATTGTTTTTCTCCTTCCATTTTCTTTCTGAAAATTGCATAAAAAATAACTATATCAGTAGAGTTAGGGTACTGTTGGGTTTAAGTTCAGACAGTTACTGCTGAGTTTTTAACAGTGAAGTAATTTTTGGGCAGTGTATGGTTTCAGGCAGGAAGTAGAACTATTAAAAAGTGCATGTGATGAAGCCTAAGTAAATTCATAATTATACAAGAGAAGCCTAACTCAATCCATAATTATATCAGAGAAGTCTATTTCAATCTCTAACTCTTACAGAGGGACAGTATATAACTATCAGAAAACGTTTTCCCAAATTAACTTAATGTGCACAACATAGTTCCCCTTCCAAATTAACAACTCACCTTTTTCAAAGTAGTTGAAGTTTTTTGTCAAAATTCTTTCAAAATGTACCTCAGATAGTATTAGTCAAAATGGCTGTTTCCCTCTCATTTTTCATATATATTCATGTACTTAACCAATCAAATGTCAGCACATAAAAGTACAAAATGTAAGTAACATTTTAATTGGTTGTAAATTCCAACACTTTCATAATTTTTTTGTCATGTAATTTACCTCAGGATATTTAGACAGGGCTACAGCCTAAATGGCTCAATGGAATACCACCAAATTTGGGAAAATGGTAGCGACTGCTATGTAGTAGGGCCTATTCTATATTTGGTAAAAGTGTCTCCTGTGGTTTTTATGTAAATTAACTTCCCACATTTTTTTAGGGAGCGCTTACGGGAGTCCGCCATCTTGTGTTTCGGTAAAATTGAGACACAAGATGGAGGACAAACAACGTTGGGAATGGGTAGAAGGGGACACGGTAGACAGCCCCTGACCCCCTAGGTTTTCTGAGGGAGGCTTAGGAGGCCTATATAGACCAAAAAGTTTTCGCGGGGGGAGCGCCCGGTACGCGCACCGGGGAGCGTACCGGGAAGCGTACTTTGGTGAAAAATAGTGAAAAAAGTTAGAGTAAAAAAATCATTTTGAGTGATCAGAGGTAGGATAGCCCTGAAAAGAGCTTTTGGGTTCTGTGCCTGATTTAGGTACCTACAAGTAGGTTCCAATGCACAGTCTTAAATTCAGGAGGAATATTCTATTCCCCTCATCTGAGAAGTGCACACCATCTCCTCTGTAGATATCTTGCATGTTGTAACGCACGTTATTGTTGTATATTGAACCCATTCCATAGTCTCTCATGTAAGCAGAAACAGATTTATTCACATGTTTCCGTGCTTTCTCAAATTGTGGACAAAATTGGTTGGACCAGTTCCATTTCTGTCTTTGACATATATTAGAATATACCAAGGCAGTTTGTGGAAAAAGTGTCATCAATTGACCAAAGGTGTCCTTTAAAAGCATTTCCAGACCTACCGCAGTCAAAGTGCCCAAGTCATTTCCACCACAGTGCACTATTAAGAGGTCAGGGTTTGGCAGATGCAAAAAGGTTTTCACCAATGGTATCAATTGGTGACATCTCAATCCTCTCTGGCCAATCCACTTGATTTCCATATTTGATAAATCAAGGTTGTGAAAATTTCTGCTAGCTGCATACCTTTGAGCCCAGTGGATGTAGCTATGTCCAATAATCCAGACAGAATACATGGTGAGAGAAGGTTCTGGTGCAGTCAGATGAAGTGGGGGAATGAAATGTCAGTTGGAACCGTAGGAGTTTACAAAAAAATATTTGTGGAGTTTCCCTGCTCGCGAATCACAAGCAATGTGGGTTTAGATAGTTGAAAACTAAATGTTCGGGTGCATGGTTGTGTTTTGGGAAAGAAGCAATTTGAATGGTTAAGAAAAAGTCAATTAAAGCAATAATGCATCGGATAAGCTGGTGTATTGAGAGGTCAAACATCCTTGCTGACTTCATTTGCAACATTGTAGAATAAACCTTTGAACATGAGAGTTCAGTAAGGAGGGAGTTGCTATGGTAACAGGTAGAAAGGTCTGAGGGGGAAGGGTGTTGGTTTGAAAATAGTGAGGGAAGAGTGTTGATTGATTGAAATTAGGCATATGTGTGTAGAATTAGAGGTTTTCTGTGCCAGTCATGGTTGCAGTGTCTTGAGTGCATACCTTTTGCTCTGCTAAAGAAAAATTGGTGTGCATGTCTGACACTGTTCTCAATCTCCCAAAACATTTGTAAAGGTAAGTAATGATTCATTTAATTTAGATGGAGACTTGTTTGCTCTATGGAGAAGATTTGGAAGCAGATAGTGAAGTTTCAGTAGTGAAATATAATGCTTGTACATAGGACCTGTGCTGTGTTTTTAAAATGTTATTTCAAAAACGATTTTGGGGTAAATGAATGGCTTTTATATTTTTGAGAAGGAATTAATAGTGTCTGCCTCATTAAATAAATATATTTGAACCTCTCACAATGATGTCACCTGCGTTACCTCAGATTAGGAAGCAGATTGAGCTTCTTTCTTGTTGGTTTGCATCATGTTTTTTGATAATGCTTGGTAAATAGATTTTGCTGCACAGAGGAATTGCATTATGTAAAATTGAGAAGTTTCACTAGTGACATGGAATGCTTGTACATAGGACCTGTGCTGTGTTTGTAAAATGTTATTTAAAAAACGATTTTGGGGTAAATGGATGGCTTTTATATTTTTGAGAAGGAATTAATAGTGTTTGCCTCATTAAATAAATATATTTGAACCTTTTAGAATGATGTCACCTGTGTTACCTCAAATTAGGAAGCAGATTGAGATCCTTTCTTGTTGGTTTGTGGCATGTTTTTTGGAAATGCTTGATATTAACATATGCAAGATAGGGGAATTGTCCTTTGTGAAATAGTGAAGTTTCAGTAGTGAAATTGAATGCTTGTACATAGGACCTGTGCTGTGTTTCTAAAATGTTATTTAAAAAGATTTTGGGGTAAATGAATGGTTTTTATATTTTTGAGAAGGAATTAATAGTGTTTGCCTCATTAAATAAATGTATTTGAACCTTTTACAATGATGTCACTTGCATTACCTCAGATTAGGAAGCAGATTGAGATTCTTTCTTGTTGGTTTGTGGCATGTTTTTTGGAAATGTTTGATAATAACATATGCAAGATAGAGGAATTGTCTTTTGTGAAATAGTGAAGTTTCAGTAGTGAAATTGAATGCTTGTACATAGGACCTGTGCTGCGTTTCTCAAATATTATTTAAAAAACGACTATAGAATAAATGAATGGTTTTTATATTTTTGAGAAGGAATTAATAGTGTTTGCCTCATTAAATAAATATATTTGAACCTTTTACAATGATGTCATTTGCATTACCTCAGATGAGGAAGCAGATTGAGCTTCTTTCTTGTTGGTTTGTGGCATTTTTTGGGGAAATGCTTGATATTAACATATGCAAGATAGAGAAATTGTGTTTTGTGAAATAGTGAGGTTTCAGTAGTGAAATTGTATGCTTGTACATAGGACCTGTGCTGTGTTTCTTAAATGTGATGCGAAAAACGATTTTCGAGCAAATGAATGGTTTTTACATTTTTGAGAAAGAATAAATAGTGTAGATGATATGATGCCTGTCCAGAGGTGTAGATGAGGTGAGGCCTGTCCAGGGGTGCAGATGAGGTGAAGTCTGTTCAGGGTTGCAGATGAGGTGAGACTTGTATAGGGGTGCAGAGGAGGCGAGGCCTTTGTTCAAGAGTGTAGTGGAAGAGAAGCCTGTCCTGGGGTGCAAAGGAGGTGAGGCTTGTGTCTAAGAATACAGTGGGGAAGAGGCTTCATGAAGTCCAGTCCACTGCATTCTTAGACACAGGCCTCACCACCTCTGCTCCCCTGGACAGGCCTCACCTCCTCTGCGCTTCTGGAGAGGCCTCACCTCATCTGCACAATCTGCTTCCTAATCTGAGGAAACAGGTGAAACGTGCAATCATGTACACAGTGTCTACACCTTGTGAATAATGTAAAACCAATTAATGTGCTGTAAATCAATTTTTACATAACATTTAAAAATAGAGTATAGGTCATATATACTAATATTTCATTACACTTTTGAAACCTCACTTTTTTACGAAATACAATTTCTCTATGCAATAAAAAAATTTTACCAAGTATTATCAAGAAATATGACACAAAGGAAGAATAAAAAAGCTTAATGTGCTTCCTAATCTTGTAAATAGATTTTGCTGCATAGAGGAATTGCATCATGTAAAATAGTGAAGATTCACTAGTGACATGGAATGCTTGTACATAGGACCTGTGCTGTGTTTGTAAAATGTTATTTAAAAAACGATTTTGGGGTAAATGGATGGCTTTTATATTTTTTAGAAGAAATTAATAGTGTTTGCCTCATTAAATAAATATATTTGAACCTTTTAGAATGATGTCATCTGCGTTACTTCAAATTAGGAAGCAGATTGAGATTCTTTCTTGTTGGTTTGTGGCATGCTTTTTGGAAATGCTTGATAGTAACATATGCAAGATAGAGGAATTGTCTTTTGTGAAGTAGTGAGGTTTCAGTAGTGAAAGTGAAGTCTTGTACATAGGACCTATGCTGTGATTCTTAAATGCGATGCGAAAAACGATTTTCGGGAAAATGAATGGTTTTTACATTTTTCAGAAGGAATAAATAGTGTAGATGAGGTGATGCCTGTCCAGGGGTGTAGATGAGGTGAGGTCTGTCCAGGGGTGCAGATGAGGTGAAGTCTGTTCAGGGTTGCAGATGAGGTGAGACTTGTATAGGGGTGCAGAGGAGGCGAGGCCTGTGTTCAAGAGTGTAGTGGGAGAGAAGCCTGTCCTGGGGTGCAAAGGAGGTGAGGCCTGTGTCTAAGAATGCAGTGGAGGAGAGGCTTCATGAAGTCCAGTCAACTGCATTCTTAGACACAGGCCTCACCACCTCTGCTCCCCTGTACAGGCCACACCTCCTCTGCGCTTCTGGAGAGGCCTCACCTCATCTGCACAATCTGCTTCCTAATCTGAGAAAACACAGGTGAAACGTGCAATCATGTACACAGTATCTTAACCTTGTGAATAATGTAAAACCAATTCATGTGCTGTAAATCAATTTTTACATAACATTTAAAAAACAGAGCATATGTACAAGTATTTCATTATACTACTGAAACCTCACTTTTTTACAAAATACAATTTCTTCATGCACTAACATTTTTTTTCCAAGTATTATCAAGAAATATGACACAAAGGAAGAATAAAAAAGCTTAATGTGCTTCCTAATCTGGTAAATAGATTATGTTGCATCGAGGAATTGCTTTATGTAAAATTGAGAAGTTTCACTAGTGACATGGAATGCTTGTACATAGGACCTGTGCTGTGTTTGTAAAATGTTATTTAAAAAACGATTTGGGGGTAAATGAATGGCTTTTATATTTTTGAGAAGGAATTAATAGTGTTTGCCTCATTAAATAAATATATCTGAACCTTTTAGAATGATGTCACCTGTGTTACCTCAGATTAGGAAACATATTGAGGTTCTTTCTTGTTGCTTTGTGGCATGTTTTTTGGAAATACTTGATATCAACATATGGAAGATAGAGGAATTGTGTTTTATGAAATAGTGAGGTTTCAGTAGTGAAATTGTATGCTTGTACAAAGGACTTGTGCCGTGTTTCTTAAATGTGATGCGAAAAACGATTTTGGGGCAAATGATTAGGTTTTTACATTTTTGAGAAGGAATAAATAGTGTAGATGAGGTGAGGCCTGTCCAGGGGTGCAGATGAGGTGAAGCCTGTTTAGGGTTGTAGATGAGGTGAGGCTTGTACAGGGGTGCAGTGGAGGTGAGGCCTGTGTTCAAGAGTGTAGTGGGAGAGAAGCTTGTCCAGGGGTGCAAAGGAGGTGAGGCCTGTGTCTAAGAATGCAGTGGGGGAGAGGCTTCATGCAGTCCAGTCGACTGCATTCTTAGACACAGGCCTCACCATCTCTGCTCCCCTGGACAGGCTTCACCTCCTCTACGCTTCTGGACAGGCCTCACCTCATCTGCACAAACTGCTTCCTAATCTGAGGAAACACAGGTAAAATGTGCAATCATGTAGATATGTTGTAAACTTGTGTTTATATCGTTTGCTTTTTGTCATTCCTTGTTGTTTGCTATTAGTGGTCTATAATGCGTTATTATTTTCTTTTCCACAGATTGACATCAACAATTCAAACGTTTTGGTAATATGCCTTCAAGGCAGAGGAGAAGGAAAGATGCCATACGGAAAAAAACAAAAACAGCAACAGAATTAAAGCACTCCTCTACAACAAGTACTTCAAAAAACACAAAAAAAGTTCCTGGTAAGACAACTAAGTCTTTTTTTCGGAACATATGTAGAGCAAAAAGAAATGTTAATGAGAAAGAGAATACACAGAAGGAGAGAGCAAATTTGAAAAGGAAGGAGAGGCCCCCCAAAAGTGTTACTACTGGACCTGGAGAGAACAGTATGTATAGTAATAGAAGACAAAACCAATTTAGGGACATTCGTAGACAAATGTTTCGTAATAGGGTAGTTTTAAATTTGCTAAAAAATATGAAGAAAGGTAAACAGAGAGCTGCTTTCTACAAGAAAAAGAAAAGTGTAGAGAAGATTGTTGATCAGGCTTTCGAAGTTAAGAAAAATTATTTATTTTAGTAATCAATAGAATTAGGATACTTAACAAGGCAATTGATGTTTTCAAATCGAACAGTAGATGGAAAAGAATAATTAATCAGACTAATTTTTGTGAAGTATTTTCAGGAGAATGGATGCATAGTTCAAGTTCTGAGCTATTTTTTAATGAGGAGAGTTACTTCCAGGAGAATGATTTGGTGCATGCAGTTGACACCAGTGGTCGAGCATATGAGGTGAAAGACGGTTGTCTGATGGAAAAAGAGAAACTTGTTTCCAGAGATGCAGAAGAGGTGTTAGCTGATTAAGTTTTAGGGAGACGTACTAAGTGTCCAGGGTACACATGGAAGTGTAGTAGTATTTGTAGTGTGCAACAGGATTCAATCGATTTGCTTCGAAATTTCTTACGTACATATAGTAAGAAAAGTGTAAAACAGAAAATGAAGATCTTGCAAGAGTTAGATCCTTGCAGAGTGAGAGAAAACACAGGTTTGCATGGGCATTCACTGGCTTGTCTTTCTAGAAAAGTATGTCAGAGTGTTTTTCATCATTTTAGGATGTTAGCAGTGCATCATAATAAAGTGAGGAAATTAGTGTGAAGGTTATATTATGCAAAAAGTCCAGCACTTAAGCTTAAACAGTTAAACAGTGCTCTTTTGCATGGATCTGAATTAGATGTGAAGAGCATTTGTGAAGAAATTGAGTTTTGTTATTTTGGGGACAAAGAGGACAGTGTAGAAATGGATATAGTAATAGATGGTAATGTGGAAGACAATGTACAGATTTTAAGTACAGAAAAGTTTGAGAGGAGATTACCAAGTTTAAGGTGAAATCAAGTGAAAGGCCTCATTTTACTTGTGTGTGTTGTCGACGGACTCATTATAAGATTCAGACTAGGTTAGTTGATTTATATGCAAAAAGTGAAATGGAAAACAATAGTGAATGGCAGGATTTTGTAACTTATTTGTTGGTGGAGGATTCTTTTGATTTGAGTTCTGATCAGCGTATTTGAAATTATTGTTTTAAAAAATTAAATGAAAACAGAATGCCTGCTAGAGCTGTTCATAATAATCTTCAGTTGGTAGATATTCCTTCTGAATTGATGGATTTAAATACTTATGCATCTATTTTGATTCAATGTGTCCATCCTTTTCAGGCTATTGTTCGCATGGAGCCTAAGATAGGGAAATTGCCTCCTTCAGATTTACAAAGAGGATTAAAGGGAAGAGTTGTTTATTTGCCTCTAGATGTCAAGAAAAATATTAATACAATTGGTGTAGAAAGAGTAGAAGAGGATCCTCTGTTTATTCTAGTTAATGGAGTTCCGACAAAGAGTAAGAAAATCTGGCAAGATTTAGTGGAGGTTAGGAAAGTCAAAAAGGCAACGTTGTATTTGGTCAAAAACAATGAGTACTACAAACATGTATGTGTTGGAGCAGAAGAAACAGCTACAGAAGAAGACAGTGATTGTTCAGTTGGCCAAATTGAAAAAGTTGATGTGTCTAGAAGTGAAGAAATATATGAACATAAAACTGTTCATCCTTTGCATTCCAAAGAAGTAATGGGGAATGCAATTGACTTGTTTCAAATGAAAGCAGCAAAAGGAAGTCCCATTAGTGTATAGGAAGAAAGTTTGGAAGCTCGTTGTTTTCCACAGTTATTTCCAACAGGTCGAGGTGGACGATATGACGATCGACCAGTTCAAATTCCTGCAGCTGAATACCGGACTTTAAGATTATATGCTGGAGATCCAAGGTTTCGTCAATGCATTCCGTATTTGTTTCATCTACTGTATGAAAGTGACTTGTCTGGGCTTTCTTATGCAGTGAACCATATACTGAAAAGTGGAGCACATCTGCAAAATGTTTCGGCGAGGGACTTTATGGAGAAAGTCAATCTGCAAAACAGTATTTTGGAATCTCAGCTAATCAATCTCATGGCATGTCAGCGTGGTACAAACGAGTATT
Source organism: Lissotriton vulgaris (assembly GCF_964263255.1). Taxonomy (NCBI): domain Eukaryota; kingdom Metazoa; phylum Chordata; class Amphibia; order Caudata; family Salamandridae; genus Lissotriton; species Lissotriton vulgaris. The sequence goes on along the minus strand of NW_028250592.1, from coordinate 4,476 downwards.
AGTTCCGTCGTCATGGGGAATTTAAATGTATGCTAAGAAACTTAGGAACTCCTACATGGTTCCTCACTCTTAGCTGTGCTGAGTATGCATGGGACGACTTACTTCAATTTCTACGAGAGGCAAATGGAAACATACAAAATATAGAATTCAAAACACCTGGAGAATTGTGTTCTTTGGATCCAGTGAATGTATGCAGATATTTTAATCATAGATTTGAAGCTATGATGTCTTTTATTACCAACAAAAAAAATCCTCCCCTTGGAGAGGTTTTGGATTTCTTTTGGAGGAAGGAGTATCAAGCGAGAGGTGCTCCTCACATACATATGTTGTTATGGATTAAAGATGCACCCAAATTTGGAACTGATTCGGATGACACAGTCATGACTTTCATTGAAGAGTATTCAATATGTGCTGTTACGAAAACTACTGAAGAAAACAATTTAAGCCAACAAGTTTTACACTTTCAATCCCATCGTTGTGGAAAGTACTGTCGTCAAAAATTCAGAAACAAGGACAAGTTCTACACAAAATGTCGTTTCGCGTTTCCACGACCAGTGATTTCTAAAGGAAGAGTAAATAATTTGATGTCTTCTCTGCGACATACTGTGACGAGGAAATCACCAAAAAATACATACAATTTAAAAAGAAATGAAGAGTCCAAGTATATTAACCACTACAACCCAGTGATTTTGTCCATGTGGAATGCTAACATGGATATTCAGTTCGTTGCTGACAACTCTATTGCTGTGGCTCGATATGTGACGTCTTACATCACAAAAAAAGAAAAGACAGAACTGAAGGAAATAAGGAAATGTGGGAGGACATTTCACATGAAAAGAGTGTAAGTAAAAAATTATACAGTTTCAGTCTGAAGATGTTATCACATCGAGAAATTGGAGCATATGAATTATCTGATTGGTTATCATCAGCAAGTCTCTATGCCAAATCTAGAACAATCATTTGGGTGAGTCTAGGTCTTGCTGCAACACGAAACCGAGTTTTGAAATATGTACAAGAAATTGAGTATTTGGCGGAGAAAGAACCAAACAGTACAGATATTTTGAAGACAAACATGTTGGATACATACTATCCAAATAGAAGTACTCACCTTGAGAACACTTGTTTGTATGAAGTTCTGCAAAACTATAGTTATAAGAGGAACATCACAGAAGATATCAATAATGGAAAATATGCTGTCATTGGGTATGAAGGATGTCTAGTGAAGCAGAGAAAAGGCCATTTGATTAATCATTGAAAATTGAGTTGCGAATCTCCAGACAAAAGAGAATTTTACTATTTAGCTCTTTTGCAACTCTTTAAGCCATGGCGTACAGAAGAGGAACTACTTGAAGATTTTCTCTGTTACGAAGATTCTTTTAATGCAACCAAGGATACCATAGAATGTCCTGTTTTTCCAAATTATCTGCAAATGTTGAACGAAGAAATACAGCAAGAAGCCACAATTGCTGAAGAGATTGCTAGAGACAGTTCTCAAGACAGTCAGAGTTCTACATCATTGAGTCAGGACCCACTAGGAGGACCAATTATCCAAAATGAAGCTGCCACTGCCATGGATGCGGTGGAAAGAGCAATGGAACAAGCTCAGGAGGATGTAGTTCACTTAGAAGATTTGGTAAAGCAACTAAACGTTGAGCAGAAAAAGATATATGACGAAGTCACAGAATAGATTGATCATGGATTCAGACATGAGAAAAAAGAGTGCTCATGTACATCATTTAAACCTGTCCGACTGTACGTAAGTGGAGAAGCGGGAACAGGAAAAAGTTTTCTGATTAAAGCAATTGCAACTTATCTGCAGAAAAGGACTGAATCACCGCTGTCTTGTGTTGTAACCGCTCCAACTGGACTGGCAGCACATAACATTAAAGGTATTACTCTACATCGTTTACTGATGCTGCCAGTTGAGCATGATAATAAATTGCATTACAAGTTATCTGGAGATGCGTGTTCTGAAGTTTCCAGAGTTCTGAAGAAAATGAAACTTCTCATCATTGATGAAGTAAGCATGGTCCCAAATCTAATGCTTGCTTTTGTGCATTTGAGAATGCAAGAAATTCTTAGAACAGAGTATGATGTGTTATTTGGAGGAAAACACATTATTGTTTTTGGAGATCTACTGCAGTTGACTCCAGTAAAAGGACAATCAGTGTTTAAAATGCTTACACATGAAGATACCAGGAAGTCCCTTGGAAGCATTGGAAACGTTAATATATGGTTAAATTTCAAATATGCAGAACTGTTTCAAAATATGCGACAGGCAAAGGATGAAGATTATAAAAAAATTCTACAAGATATAAGAATCGGAAAAGTAAGCGAGCATGGGAAAGAAGCTTTACATGCACGATTAATTTCTAATTTGTATTCAAATGAAAACATTCTTCCAGAGAATATTTTTAAGAAAATTACTGAGAACAAATCTGGGATATGTTTGATGCCAACTCTGCAAGAATGTTCCATCTTCAACAACAAAATGTTAAAGTTAGAAAATGAAGAGATTGTGAAACTGGAAGCAATAGATAAAATTGAGCATATGGGAGCAACAATTATTTTGTCAGAAAATTTGAAATCAAAATTCCTATCTTTCAGTGTCCTTCTCTTTACTTTCATCACCGAATCGCATTCTCTCAGTACCACTGCTTTAGTCCTCTTCCCCTCTCTTTCCTTCTTTTGCTCCTTTACTCATTTTCCTTTCCTCACTCATTGTACTCCACTTTACTCAGTCCTTCCCTCAGTCCCTCTGTCTACTTACTTCCTCACTCCTTTTCCCTCAATCCTTCTATATTATCCTCACTCCCTTCATCCCTTCACTCTGTGACTCCCCTTCACTCACTCTCAGTCATCTTCCATTCCTCTTTCTTGTAAATGGATCCTCAATCAGACTCCTTTCCCTTTCACTCATTCCCCTTTTACTTACTCCTCTTTCCTGATTTAGTTTTGGTATCTCACATTCTTTTAGTATCTTACTTACCTTCAATAATTTGCTCTCTTTATATTTCTTTTTCCCTCTTTTTGTCCTTCTACATTACTTTGTTTCCCTTTCTGTATTCTTCACGCTTGCTTTATTTCTTAGTACACTTTTATGATTTTTTACCTCTTGACCTGTCTCTTCTATTTTAAAATATATATTTTACTAATTATAACTTATTTTTTCTTCTGTCTTTCACAAAAACAAAGTGTAGTAAAAACATGTAATTAAGTTTACATTAATTATATGGTAAGTGTGACTAAAAAAATGTAGTTTGTCATCACCCTTTGCTTTAACCTCACTACTTTTCTCTCACCCTACCTCACCCCTGTTTCCTTACTCTGCTTCCCTCACTTATTCTTATCCTCTATGTTTACTTCTTTTTTCCTTACTTTCCTACCACATTCAACTTCTTTTTGTCTCCCTGCTCACCTACACTCCCTCACTTACCTTTTTTTTCTGGCACACTCAGTCCCTTTCTGTCACTCCTTCCTTTACTCTCTCTGTCCTTTCTCTCTGTTACTTCCCATGTCTTTCCTTTTCTCAGGTACTTCCTCTAACACCTTTTCTCTGTCTTACTATCTATTACACAGTCCCTCTGTGTTCCTCCCTCAAGCTCTCTTTCTCTTAACACCACTCTCTCTGTCCCTTTTCTTCATGGTCACTTCTTCAAAAAAATGTTTTCTTTTTTTTTTGGGTGCGCTACCGGGACGCGCCCCGGTACGCGCACCGGGGCGCGCCGGAATGCTGCGCTTACAGGTGCGCTCACCGGTACGCACACCGGGAGCGCTCCAAGGCAAAAAAAAAAAATATGAATATACATAAAAAAAAGAGTATTCCATAAATATACAATATAGGATTCATTATTTTAAAAAATATTACATTTCATAGCTATAGAAATTTGCTATTAAAATACCTTTGAAATTCACTGAAAAAACCATAGGTTTCACACCAGTTATAGTTAGGAATTAGCATTTTAAAAACCTATGAAATTCACTGAAAAAAACATAGGTTTCACACCAGTTATAGTTAGGAATTAGCATTTAAAAAACGTATTAAATTCACTGAAAAAACCATAGGTTTCATACCAGTTATAGTTAGCTGGAAATTTTACTGACATAAAACCATTGAAATTCCACGTTATAGTTAGTTGGACTCACTATAACTTGCGTGACTGCAATGCACTGCTGATGACGTTACATATTACATCACTCATGACATGGTCAGTGACATCACTCATGACATCACTGATGACACCATCCAGTGAATGTGTGTCTTTCAGTAAAATGAATATGTTTTACATATGTATTTGTAAAGGTCGATGGAAGAATACATTTTTAAATAAGTGTCTAAATGGATGTTTTAAAAAAAATTTGATTGGTTAACTGGCTTATTAAGTGTATCTTAGTGAATACATATATTAGCGAGTAATGTTTAAATATGTCATATTTATATATATATATATATTTATGTATTTTTTTCAGTAAAAA